>NC_086102.1:53521989-53775586 GCF_963921235.1 Mobula hypostoma | reverse complement strand
AAGCTGGAGAAATACCACGGCTTGGAAGAGCAGATAGACAGGATGTGGAAGGTTAAAGCCAGAGTAATGCAAGTGGTGATAGGAGCACTTGGGGCTGTGGCAATGGACTAGGAGAGTGGCTCCAACAAATCCAGGGAACATCACCTGAGATCTTGGTGCAGCACAGCACACTACTAGGAACAGCCAGGATACTACGCCACACCCTCAAGCACCCAGGTCTCTGTTAGAGGACCCAAGGCCTCTAGAGGGAAAAATGTACATACACACAGTCCATAAGGGGTGAGAAAGTAAAGGCATCTGTTAGTCTTGCGAGACCATGGATCTGCACCTGGAAAGTCTTCACTCTCCAGGGCGCAGGCCTGGGCATGGTTGTATGGAAGACCGGCAGTTGCCCATGCTGCAAGTCTCCCCTCTCCACGACACCAATGTTGTCCAAGGGAAGGGCATTAGGACCCACACAGCTTGGCACCAGTGTTGTCGCAGAGCAATGTGTGATTAACTGCCTTGCTCAAGGACACAACACGTTCCCTCGGCTGGGGCTCGAACTCATGACCTTCAGGTAGCTAGTCCAATGCCTTAACCACTTGGCCATGTGCCCGCACTAAAGGGGTGAGAAAAATTTTAAATAATATATACATTACTGTAATTTACGTTTTTTTCCACAATGTATTGTACTGCTGCCTCAAAGACAACAAATTTCACAACATATGCTGGTGATATCAAACCTGATTCTGACAAATAAATCTGAATCAGTCTGAAAGACCTCACAGAACAAAATGAAGGAAATAAAATCAGTGACGTAAAAGCTCATCCAAAAGGTAGATTACCCAGCAGATAGCACTTGGATTCTGCCCAGCAGCGAGGGAGCTCCTGTGACATAGATGAAGCACTCTATGTCATTGTTAGGACGTAGAGTGCGATCGAAGGCAGAAAATGGGCAAATTGGCAAAAGGTTCAGCAATAAAGGATGGTTGAGAGGCCTTCCAAAGCTCAATGAAAAGCAACACTACAGCAAATTTCACAAATGGAACAGCGACAGACAGTGAAATTATGACAGAAGCAATCTACGTTAACACATGCGCTCAGCAGTAGAATACATATTGGATTCACTCCAGTGCAGACTTGGCAGGACGTACCGCCGCATTAATACAAAAAGCATCAGGATGGAAGGGAGGGAATAAGAGATTATTCACTTTGCCAATGGTGCAGGCATTGAGATGGTTACCACATACTGTTGGCCTGGGTCTGCCCACGCTGTACCCTGCTCAGATTCCACCAGTCAACACATATGGCGAATGCCATCTGCTTGTGGTCTTGCAACATGTTGCAGCGAATTAGCTGCTTGTTATTGTGGAGAAGTTTACAAGTCCCCTCTACATCAGGGATGCAAAAGTTTAAAGGGTTGTTCAGAAGGTGTACAGTGTGTTAGTCTTCATTAGTCGAGAGATTGAGTTCAAGAGCCTTAAGGTAATGGTTCAGCTCTGTAAATCCCTGGTTAGAGCACACTTGCTGCCTTTGATTAGAGAGCATGTCTTCTGAAAATAGATTGAGTGAGGTGGAGTTTTTATTTATTTATTGAGATACAGTACGGAATAGGCCCTTCTAGCCCTTCGAGCCATGGCAGCAATCCCCCAATTAATCCTAGCCGAATCGATTGGATTGTAGCAGGAAACTGGAGAACCCAGAGGAAACCCACGCATTCACGGGGAAAACATACAAACTCAGAAATTGAGCCAATACTGTAAAGCATTGTGCTAACCACTACACTATGCTATGGGCATTGTGCCATCCATTTCTTTGAAGAGGAGGAGGATGAGACGTGATTTGATACAGGCGCACAAAACGTTAAGAGGTGCTGGATAACCAGAAACTTTCTCTAAGGAGAGAAATGGCCAATTTCTCGACACATTTGACTGAGAGAGCATAATTTTAAGGCAAGTATGTTTTGTTTTGTTGAAACACAGACAGTGATGAGTGTGTGGAACTCATTGCCAGGCATGGTGGTAGAGGCAGATAAATTAGGGGCATTTAAGAAACCCTTAGATAGGCTATATGGGAGGGATAGGTTAGATTGATCTTAGAATAGGTTAAAAGATCATTGAAATATCTTGGGCTGAATGACCTGTACAGTGCTGTGATGTCCAATACTCTATATTACAAATTGGCAGAACACTGTTATTCAGTCCATAAGATCACAGGCTCCCAGTCACCTGTCACTTTAATTCTCCATTTCATTCCCACTCCATTTCTCCACCCTGTTTCCTCTTAAATTGTTCTGAGCACAAGCTTAAAGATTAGCTTTATTTATCACATGCACACAGAGCCACACAGTGAAATGCATCATTCAACAACCAACACAGTCTGGGACTGTGCTGGGGGCAGCCCGCAAGGACCAACGTAGCATGCCTGCAAATTACTAATTCTAATCTGTATTTCTTTGGAAAGTGGGAGCAAACCAGAGAAAACATTCAAATAGTGGTGAGAATTCAACCTCAATCTTACAACTGGCATTGGGAAGTGTTATACTATCCACTCCACTATCATGCTGCGACTATACAGGGTACTGGTGAGGCCGCACCTGGAGTACTGTGTGCAGTTCTGGTCTCCATACTTGAGGAAGGATATACTGGCTTTGGAAGCAGTGCAGAAGAGGTTCACCAGGTTGATTCCAGGGATGAAGGGGTTAACCTATGAGGACAGATTGAGTTGCCTGGGACTGTACTCTCTGGAATTCAGAAGAATGAGAGGGGATCTTATAGAAAAATACAACATTTTGAAAGGGATAGATAAGATAGAAGTAGGAAAGTTGTTTCCATTGGTAGGTGAGACTAGAACTAGGGGACATTGCCTCAAGATTCAGGCTAGAAGATTTAGGGCGGAGATGAGGAGAAACTGTTTTTCCCAGAGAGTGGTGAATCTGTGAAATTCTCTGCCAGAGAAGCAGTTGAGGCTTCTTCACTGAATATATTTAAGATATAGTTGGATAGATTTTTACATAGCAGGGCAATTAAGGGTTATGGAGAAAATGCAGGAAGATGGAACTGAGTTTACGGACAGATCAGCCATGATCTTATCGAATGGCGGGGCAGGCTCAACGGGCCAGATGGCCTACTCCTGCTCCTATTTCCTACATTCTTATGTTCTAACCTACTCCAAGGTCAATCTAACCATTCCCTCCCATATGGCCTCCTATTTTTCTTTCATACATACATCTATGTAAAAAAAACTTTTAAGATTAATGATCTTAGAAGATTTTTAAACAGAGAGTTGTAGTTGTACAGAGCCCACTGCCAAGGGTAGTAGAGGCAGATATATTCATCATCATCATCATCATCAGATGCCATGGCCCACACACTCCTGTCAAGTGGATCAATTCATTGGTATTCATTTCCAGTTCTCTGGCTGCTGTCTCCATCATCATTTGTCTGTCTTCCTCTCGCTTTCTTCCCTTCACTCTTTCCCATAATTACCATGCATTCTAACTCCTCTTTCCTAATCACGTCCAATGAAGTTACATTGCCTTTTCATGATCTCATACATTATTTCTCTTTTTGTGTTTGCTCTGTTCATGACATCCTCGTTACATATTCATTTCGTCCATAATATTCTTTGCATCCTCCTCAAAAACCACATCTCTGCTGCTTCAAATCGTTTCCTCATGTTACTAGATATTGTTCAACATTCTGAGCCATATAACATAACTGGATAAACGTAACATTTCAGTACTCTGAGGCGGGTTGTCATGCCTAGTTTAGTATTGGTCAGTATACTCTTTATTCTCATAAACGTGTCTTTTGCCATCCCTATTCTTCTTTTGATGTCCATGTCACACCTGCCATCTGATGTCACCCAGCTTCCTAATCACATGTCCAATGAAGTTACATCGCCATTTCATGATCTCATACATTATTTCCCCTTTTGTGCTTGCTCTGTTCATGACATCCTCATTAGATATTCGTTTCGTCCATGACATTCTTTGCATCCTCCTCAAAAACCACATATCTGCTGCTTCAATTCGTTTCCTCATGTTACTAGATATCATCCAACATTCTGAGCCATATAACATAACTGGATAAACATAACATTTCAGTACTCTGAGGCAGGTTGTCATGCCTAGTTTAGTATTGGTCAATATACTTTTCATTCTCGAAAAGGTGCCTTTTGCCATCCCTCTTTTGACGTTCATGTCGCACCTGCCATCTGATGTCACCCAGCTTCCTAAGTAGCAAAAGTTCTGTACTTGTCTTATGTCTTTCCCGTTTATTCTCAGCCTGCAGACAGGACTCTCCTTCTTTTTTGGATATCACCATACATTCCATCTTTTTGCAATTGATAGACAGACCCATTTTCGCACTTTCTTCAACAATTATATCAATTAAGTTTTGTAGTTCTTCCTCTGTACTTGCAATTAACAGTGTCATCTACATACAGTATATGAAATTATTGATGTTTTCACCACCAACTTTGATTCCGAAGATGTCTCTTATTTTTTGTAATATTGTTTCACTGTACATATTAAATAAATTAGGGGAGAAAACACACCCTTGCCTAACGCCTCTCTTGATTTTCGTATACTGACTCACTTCTCCATCTATTCTTACAGCATCAGTTTGTTCCCAGTACAGATTTCTGATTAGGCAGAGGTCTTTCGAATCTAGACCTAGAGTTTTCTGTAATATTTCAAATAACTTATTGTGCTTCACTTTATCAAATACTTTTGTGTAGTTGATAAAACAAACAAATCTTTTTGCACTTGAATAACTCGTTCTGATAGTATCCTTACATCAATATTGCGTTTCTTGTACCTTTGTCTTTCACAAAACCACATTGTTCTTTACCTATTTCAGCTTGTATCTTACTTTTAGCTCTTGTCATCAAAATTCTTAGAAGTATCTTGGTGATATGACTCATTAAACTATGGTCCTATTTAATTCACATTCTATTGCTCCAGGTTTCTTAGGAAGAGTGATAAATACTGATATTTTCATCTCTTCTGGTATTATTCCAGTCTCATAAATGTCATTGATTAAATCCATAAGTTTTTCAATTCCATAATCTTCATGGGCGATTATTTGTTCTATTACAAATTCATCAGGACTTGCTGCCTTTCCTTTTTTCATCTTATTTATTGCATTACGAACTTCAGATTTTAAAATACTTGGACCTTTAATGTTTTCCTTAATTTCTGTTTTTTTTTGCCTCAATCTCTTCAAACTATACCTGAATATACTCAGTCTATCTGTTCATAATCTCATCTTTTTCCATGATAATGGTACTGTCCTTTACTTTCAAACATCCACCTGAAGAACAGAGGAGCTTTTTGCCAATGATATTCTTGACTTGTTGATGTAACCTTTTTGGATCAGTAATAGGGATTCCTTCTATTTGCTCACATTCCTGGTTTGACCATTCTTCTTTGGCTTTTTGACATAAGCTTTTAACTTTTTTTATCTAAGGACATATTCTATAGGATTTGCTTTCTTCTGTCTCCTTTCTTCCATTAGATTTTTGATTTCATCTGCACATTCTTTGTGCTTTTTTCTTTTTTAGGAATCACTGACTTTGCTGATTCTACCAAGGCATCCTTTAGAGAGTTAAATTTCATTTCTACATGATTGCTATCATCTTCAACAGATTCTATTTCTAGACTGTGAAATCTATTACTTACTTCAATTATAAATTTTTGTCTTAAGTTTTCTTCTTTAATTAATTGCAAGTAGTCAAGGGATTGTTCAGGTTTTCGCTTCTTTAGTTTTTTAAGTTTCACTTTTACATGACATAGTACTGGGTTATGTCACTATTACAGCCTGCACCTGGATATGTTTTGCATTGAGTCACTGAGTTTCTAAATCTTTGGCTTATAGTAATAAAATCAATTTGATTTTTAATGTTATCACCTGGACTTTTCCAGGTCCACGAGCGTCTTGGATGGTTTTTAAAGTAGGTATTCATAATGACCTGATTATTCATCTTGCACCATTCTACCCATTTCTCACCTCTTTTCTTTCTTTCCCCAGTCCAAATTTTCCTGTGGTATTTCCATCAGCACCTTGTCCTACTTTAGCATTTAGAACTCCCATGACAATAACAATATCTCGAGATTTGCATCCATTCTTTGCTTGCTCAAGCTCATCATAGAATTTATCTATATCCTCATTTGTTCCATCTGTTGTTGGTGCATATACCTGTATAATTGCTAAATCAAATGGTTGTCCTCTGAATCTAACAAGGTGCACTCTTTCTGATATTGCCCAATGTCCTAAAACACTTTTTGCCATGTTTTCATCCATAAGAATATCTACTCCATTAGTATGGGATGTTCCACAATAATAAATTAGTGTTTTATTTCTATTCTGACATGTTCTAGCACCTATCCAACGAACTTCCCTAATTCCCATGACGTTAATCTTCAGTATTTCCATTTCATTTATCACATTGTCCAATCTTCCTGCTTGATATAGGGTTCTTACATTCCAATTGGCAATAATTTTCTTTTGTGTTACTTGAAGTTTATGAGCAGTAACTTGATGACAGTCAGGGATCCCCTGCTGACCAGAATCAACCCTACCCAGTGAAGCATCTTCAGAATTGTCTTGAAGATCCTCTTGACGCTGTTGTTGTGTGATGCATTTTGTGAGTTTGACAATGGTTTTCTTAACAAATAGATTCTAGGAAACCTAGTATCTAGCAACGGTGGTTTGCTATTGCCTACCACTGGGCGAACTAAAGAAATCGCCATTTCAACATGAAGAATAAGGGAGCAAAAGAGAGTGTAACAAGGGCAATAGGCAGTCAGTGCACAAGGCTACATTGCCTCTGCTTTGATAAATTTCAAAAATTAATCTATATAACAAAGTCTTAAGTGTTCCAGTGGTAAAACCCATAATAAAAATAGTTACGGTATTAATGGCAAATCAAGTTGCAACTTCACACAAAACTTAGAACAAATCAGCATTTGTCATTACAATGAAATTATCTAGAGCCTTTACCCCTCCTTGGTCCTACTACTTCCCCTCTCATCTTCATTACTGACTACCTTCCCTCTTCATATATGCTAACACAAAGTTTTAACTTGAAATATCAATTCAATTCATTTCCCTTTCTCCAAAGATGTTGCTCAACTTGCTGAGTTCGTGCAGCAAATTGATTTTTTTTGGTTCTAAGTCACCATAATACTCAAATGCAAAATATACCACTGTATCCAGCTGCAGCTTTGGGTAAAAGTCTGTGCAGTTAATTCTATGATTGCTGGTGCTGTATGCATTGACAGATATTATTAAGTACCTACCACTCAAATATGCTACCCGAGATTTCAGAACATCAAAGTTGATTTTATGGCACAGTGTTGGCAGATAAGGTTTTAAGAGTAAGGGAGGTGAGATCGCCGGTTGTTCAACTGTCAGCAGTTCTTGCCTGTTTACAATGCACTCTGTAATTAGTGAGATTTTTGGTGGTTCATCTGTTAGGTTGAGATTTTCATCTTCTGTACTTCCTTTTACTGTATCCAATGTCTCATTTGCTATTGAACCAATTCCTAGAGAACAAAATCAATTACAGACTGGATAATTCCTACATTAAGAAATGCATCTCAATCAGAAATACATAAAATATATACATATATATTGCAACGGGAATTTACTTGAAAAAGCAGAAGTGGCAGTTACATCATAAACATAACAGAATGTCACCTGATATTGTGACATTCAACGTAAGTAGAACTATGCATGTTTTTGCTCTTTGGTGTAGTACACCAATATCATAGATAACAATTCCCACATTCACAGTCCTGCAGATATTTATACTGGCATATCAAAAAAAGAAACTGATTCTTTGTTTTTCTACTGTATGTACCTAATAATTGCCTAAAGTCAACAATGAACCAATTTAAAGTTGCAATCCTCCAGCTACTTAATAGTTGCTTAAAGATGTTTTTATTATGTAGAGACACCAGAGAAACTGGAAGTCTTGCCTTCCTCACCTCAACTGTAGAGAATACTTGCTGAATGTAGTAAATTCTGACTATCTACTAGCTATGTGGAAATCCTGATAGTCCAGCATCTGGCTCTGCTTCACACGTTCACTTTCAACTTATCAGGGGCGCGTTTTCTGATGCTCCCTTTGAACTCACTGGGTTTTGTTTCCTTGTGCTTTTAAACTCACCTGCTTCACTGTAAAGTTTATTATAGCACTGTGTAACATCATTTAACAATTGGAAGTGTACTGGTATATAGAGTAACTACCAACAATTCAGAAAACTGGTTCAGCATCACCGAAGTCCCTCAAGCCCCAATAAGTTTTTTGAAAGCAAATTAGAAAACATTTTAATTGGCATAAAGTTTGGTAACTGTACATTAAAGATAATTGTTACCTGAATGATAAGTGAACTGGGGAGAAATAGTACCGATCACTGATTAAGTAAATAGGTAATCTACACATCAGGTAAAGTAAGACAGCAAGACTTGTTGTTCAGTCCCTCAAGACAAACAGTCCAATCTCCCCCACCCTTAAATAAAGGTAGGATGGATAAAGGGGATGCAGCGGATGTTGTATATTTGGACTTTCAGAAGGCCTTTGACAAGGTAGCACACAAGAGGCTGCTTACTAAGTTAAGTGCCCATGGTATTACAGGGAAGTTACTAACATGATTAGAGCATTGCCTGATTGGTAGGAGGCAGCAAGAGGGAATAAAAGGATTCTTTTCTGGTTGGCTGCTAGTGACTAGTGGTGTTCCTCAGAGTTTGGTGTTGGGGCCACTTCTTTTTATGCTGTATATAAATGATTTAGATGATGGAATAGATTGCTTTGGAGCCAAATTTGCAGATGATATGAAGACTGGTAGAGGGGCAGGTAGTTTTGAGGAAACATAGGAGAATGGGCAAGAAAGTGGCAAATGAAATACAATTTTAGAAAATGCACGGTCATGCACTTTGGTGGTAGAAATAAATGTGTGGACTATTTTCTAAACGGGGAGAAAATCCAGGAATCCCAGATACAGAGGGACTTGGGAGTCGTTGTGCAGTACACCCTGAAGGTTAACTTGCAGGTTGAGTTGGTGGTGAGGAAGGCAAACGCCATGTTAGCATTAATTTCAAGAGGTCCAGAATACAAGAGCAAGGATGTGATGCTGAGGCTTTATAACACTGGTGAAGCCTCACCTTGAGTATTGTGAACAGTTTTGGGCCCTTCATCTTAGAAAAGATGTGCTGGCATTGGAGAGGGTCCAGAGGAGGCTCACAAGGATGATTCCATGAATGAATGGGTTATCATACGAGGAACGTTTGATAGCTCTGGGTCTGTACTCACTGGAATTCAGAAGGGATGAGAGGGGATCTCATTGAAACTTTTGAATGTTGAAAGGCCTTAGCAGAGTTGATGTGGAATGGATGTTTCCCATGGTGGGAGAGTCCAGGACCAGAGGACACAGCCTCAGGATAGTGGGGTGCCCTTTCAAAACAGAGATGCGGAGAAATTTCTTTAGCCAACGGGTGGTGAATTTGTGGAATTTGCTGCCACATGCAGCTGTGGAGGCCAGGTTGTTGGGTGTATTTAAAGCAGAGACTGATAGTTTCTTGATTGGACATGGCAGCAAAGGTTACGGGGAGAAGGCTGGGAACTGGGGTTGAGGAGGAAATAGAAAAAAAGGATCAGCCATAATTGACTCGATGGGCCAGATGGCCTAATTCTCCTCCTATGTCTTATGGTCTAAAGGATTACAAGGCAACAATATAAAAGGGCAGATTTATTGCCTGTCAATAATCTTAAAGTGCAAAATAAATTGGCACGCCAGGTGGTGATGAGAGGCTGTATAGGAGTGAGATATATCAGCTGGTGGAGTGGTGATGCAGCACAATTTTGCATTCAACGTCAGTAAGACCAAAGAACTGATTGTGGACTTCAAAAAGGGTAAGACGAAGGAACACACACACGTCTTCATCGAGGGATCAGAAGTGGAAAGAGTGAGCAATTTCAAATTCCTGGCTATCAGCATCTCTGAGGATCTAACTTCAACCCACATAGTGACACAACTACAAAGAGGGCTCAACAACGGATCACATGAAGAGTTTGAAAAGATTTGGTATACCACCAAAGACACTCGCAAATTTCTACAGCTGTACCGTGAAAAACATTCTAACTGGCTGCATCAGCATCTGGTATGGGGGGGGGGGGTGGGGAAGCGCTGCTGCACAGGATCGAAGTACGAGGGGTGATTGATACATTCATGGCCTAAGGTAAGAGTTGATTTCAGAAAACCTAGCAAATTTACTCTTCAACCTAGTCCCCTCCTACATTTACACACTTAGTCCAGCGGTCGTGGAGCATACGCCCTTCTTTGCAGAAGTCGGCGTCTTGAACCTTGGACCTCCAGAAATTTCTCCACAGCAGGGGTGATTGATAGGTTTGTGGCCTAAGGTAGAAGGCGATGAGTTATACAGCTCTTGTTACATGCACCTGCAGTTCAACTCTTTGAGTGAAAATGCGGAAAGTTTGAAGTTAAAAACTCATCTCCTTCTACCTTAGGCCACAAACCTATCAATCACCCCATGCTGTGGACCACTCTCTGGAGGTCCAAGACGCCAGCTTCTATAAAGAAGGGATCCATATGCTCCACGACCGCTGGACTAAGTGTGTAAATGTAAGAGGGGATTATGTTGAAAAATAAATGTGCTAGTTTTTCTTTTTTTTTGGTGTGTGCGAGTCTGTGCGTGTGCGTCTGCCTACGTGTGCGTCTGCGTGTCCGTGATGATGTCTTTTTTATGGCCATTTACAAGCTGCGGAGCAAGGGAGATACTGTGTGGTACGCCGCTCCTCACAGACATTTTTGCACTATTTTCCCTTTGTTTTACGAGGTCGAGTTGCGGATGGAAAGCGTACTCGGGGGGTGGACCCGACTAGTTTCGAACCCGGGAACCTCCGCTCCCGGGTCCGGCGCCGATGTCGTTGTGCCACCAGCCAGCCCGTGCTAGGTTTTCTGAAACTGACTTCTTCTACCTTAGGCCACAAACTTATCAATCACCCCTTGTAAGCTGCAGAGAGTTGTAAACTTAGTCAGTTCCACCATGAGCACTAGCTTCCCTAGTATCCAGTATGTCTTCAAGAAGTGATGCATCATCCATCAATAAGCATCCCTCTCATCCAGGTCATGCCTTATTCTCCTTGCTACAATCAGGAAGGAGGTACAGAAGAATGAAGGCATACACTCAATGATTCAGCAATAGTTTCTTCCCATCTGTCAACCGATTTCTGAATGGACACTGAACCTATGAACTCTTGTCACTACTTTTTTTATTTCTATTTTTGTACTACTTATTTAATTTAACAATTTATTATATACATACTTACTGTAATTCACAGTTTTTCTCTATTATTATGTATTGCATTGTACTGTTGCTGCAACGTTAACAAATTTCATGACATATGCCAATGATATTAAAACTGATTCTGATTCTGAATTCACAGGGAGGGGTAGAGGAGCAGAAAGCACTGCTTATTTTACTCAGTCTGGCCATTATACCGACCACCTTATACAAATTATGAATGTCAATGTCCGATTATAAGGCCAAAGGGCTGATCATTAATGCTTCTAATCTGGCAATACAAAACACCTAAGTTTCTGAACAAAGGCCTCAGCCCCAAAATTTCGACTGTTTATTCATTGCTATTGATAGTGCCTGACCTGCTGAGTTCCTCCAGGTTTTTATGTGTGTTGCTTTGTATTTCCAGCATCTGCAGACTTTCTCATCTTTATGAATTGCTACAATTGTTAATCTGTTGACCCAATATCGACAGAACCCCTTTGAATATGCAGGCCAGTTCTGATAACTCTTTATAGCCTGGCTGAAAAATTAACGTGGGACTGTGCAAGGAAGCTAGTGAAGTCAATCAAAAACAAATTGTGATACTTTATCTTAAGTGCCCCAAGGTGAGTTTTTTAAAAAATTATCTTTGTGGCACTTGGGAAAAAAGGAATAGCATGCCTGGCTACACAAAGACAATTTCTGCAGTTTCTCCTCATAAATCGTCCTTCATACTTATTCAATTTCTAGGAAGTGATTCATGGGTCACCTCAATCTGTCAGGCAGACAGGTCCAGGGTAGAGATTTAATGGCGTGTAAATAAGGAACAGAAATTACAATATTCTATTTCTTTTAAAACTTTCCAGCTGATTCAAGTTTCTAACTCATCACCCATTTAACCAAAACTACAACTTGGGAACTCAGCATTATGACCAGCTTTTGTTTTTGAGCTTTATCTATTCATTTTATAATCATCACCTGTCCTGGGAAAAACAATGGAAGTTAACCTTTATGATATAATGTTAGATATCCTACCTTCCAATTTATTCCCAATTAGACAGTCTCCTTGCTCCTTAAGATCCTCTGAAGAGTCCTGTGATGATTGAGCACAGCTTTATCGAATCTTGTCTATCATTTTTCTCAGCAAATGGTATTTTTTCATTTCTCTCTTCATTTGCAGAAGTCAATTCCTGCTCTTCTATATCCATTATAGTTGAGTGAATAATGCTAGATCCAATGGTTTCCACGTTTGACCAATACTCTTCAACAGTAGAATATCGCTTACTTTGACCTTCCTTTACAGCATCGAATCCCAAGATATTCTGCACAGTGGTCTCATTTTCCAAGGTCTGTACTGACAGGTATCTATTCTCTTGTGCTCGTTGCTCTTCTTCAAGTAACATTACATTACAGGTGTCAGTCAGGTTCAAATCTTCACTGTCACTGAGTTTTTGTTTGCAGAATTCGCTCTGTCAGTTATTTACATTTCCATGTTCCCCATGTTCAGACCCCTGATGCAATGCATCAACTTGAAATTGCTGATTAGTTTGTAATTTTATAACAGAACATTCATGCAAATGTGCATTTTCCTGTCAGAAACACATGATCTCGTTCTAAGTGTGTCATACATTTGAACCCATGTGTTTCTGTACACTCAGTGTGCTCTGACAAACGTGGCTGCAAATTGTCACCAAATATAGAGCTTATTCCTTCATTTAATAATGTATCATCTCTGCTATTATCCAGTTGCAAAATTATAGATTCAACATCTTTAATCAAGTGATCAATTTTCATCACATTATGGTTATGGCTGAGTTTTGAAGAAGAATCTATATTTCAACAAGTGCAAAGTCTTCACATAAAATTGACCCTTCAAAATTTAAGAACTGGGACGAAGAGATTCTGCAGCCATCTAAATGCATATCAGCGCATGCATGAACAAAGTTTGGTTGATTTGTATTTTTGATAAAGGGTACTTTTTGGATAATATTCTGCCCATTAAACTGTATATGCTCAGAATACGCCGATTGTTGGGCCATTGCAATTTTCTGTTCTGAGTTTTTAGCTGACGACTGCTTGTACTCTGATGGTGAATTCACAACAATATTTACAAGTTCACCAGTGTTAGCTACATTACAGTCAGTCAACTGATTTAAATGAAAATCCTGTTTTCCAATTTCTATGTACTTACAGTGAGCATTTTCTATTGTATCTGCTTCAGACAACTCTTGCATTTCCTTATGTGATTTCATATCAATTATATTTTTATTACATGGTGTAGATAATGAATTACCAGAAGAACCATGAAATTGTCCGTCTTGTGAATCTTGAGCAGATGTCTGTGTCTGGTTACAGACCACTGATTCTAAAGGCTGGCTGTTTACAATTTCCTCTATGCTATCTGTGGTCTGACTAAATAAAATATGCATATTTTCACAGCAAAAATTAAAATCCTGTTGCATTTTGCTTTTGTGAAGATCAGTCTCCACAGCTCTAATTTTGCAAATTCTGTATTTATACTGTTAATAGTATCTGTAAGTGATTGCTGATTGAATGCCTCTGTGTCACCAGCAAGAAATTTAAATGGATTATGTATTCTTTCTAAATTGGGCCAAGCTACAGTTGAAGATGTTTCCATATAATTTAAACAAATTGATTTCTTGTTGCAAGTGTTGATATTCAAAGGTTCGAAAGGAATCACTTCTGATGTTTCATTAGTTCTCAATGCATGTTGCAAGTCTGAACTTGAACTGCTTGCTTCTGATGACAAATCACTATCACTTACTGAAATTTGATAAATTTCTACATATTCTGTTTCAAGTTCTCTTAAACTGGCTGCTGCTGAATTAAGTAAAGAATCTGCAACATTACTTACAAGATGATGTAAACCCCTTGTAAGATTAATTTGCTGGACCTTCAGTTGGTTTTCTTTCGTAAATATGTTTGGTTTTGTTTCAGACGGGTTTTCTACTTGTCCACTGTAATTGCTGATCTGTATATTGTTTGAATTGCTGCCAACAACTTCTTGATCCACAGTCCAGTTTACTGATGACGTGCTTCCTATCATTTTTGGTTTGTCAATAAATTCAGGAGTTACCACCTTTTTCCAAGGTACTCGAAAAATAGTGTTGTCAGTAGATAATAGGCAATTTTGTAAAGTTGTTCCTATCCGTCTCTTGTTAATATTGTCCAACCATTCCATAGTGAAGGTACAAGTATAAGAGACTCTGGAATTAATATATCCTCCACATTGTAACCATTGGCTGCAAGGCATTTTAATATAATACGTGGTGTCTTTTCCAAATGTGGAACAACTTGAAGGTAGAAATCACCAGGTTTTAAAGTTTGCCAGTCAAGTGCAGAGGGCTGTATTACAATTTTTTCAGAGATGCATAAAGGCCAGCCTTCATAACGGAATAGTAATCCACAATATTGAAACTGTTAAACATAAAAGGTGCTTGTTTAAAAGCGGCTTTTAGAGCTAAAACAACTAAAGCACATTCAGCAGTTCATTATCAGAAGTACATCAATGGAAAATAATAGCAGTAAGCTAAATTGACATCATCCTGAACAGTGTTAAATTTTTATAAGGTATGCATACAAATCTGCTAATCTTCAACAGGCTCACATTTGTGAAATTTAGAATACACACAATTTTAAATGACAATACAAAACACATATTTGAATATTAGTACAAAATAAGGAATTCTTTAAATTCAAAGAACAAATTGAAATTAAATGGAATGCAGGCCATTCTTGGATAACACATTGAATTCTGTTTTTACATATATCCTAAGTTAGATTTGTCAAAATACACAAAAATGATTCAAATATTTTATTTTTATTTTATTTAGAGGAGCAGGAACTTCTGCTCCAACAAGCCACGATGCCCAGCAACCCACCTATTTAATACTGCGTACGTGTGCGTCTGTACGTGTGCTATAAAGAAGGGATCCATATGCTCCACGACCGCTGGACTAAGTGTGTAAATGTAAGAGGGGATTATGTTGAAAAATAAATGTGCTAGTTTTTCTTTTTTTTTTGGTGTGTGCGAGTCTGTGCGTGTGCGTCTGCCTCCATGTGCGTCTGCGTGTCCGTGATGATGTCTTTTTTATGGCCTTTTACAAGGTGCAGAGCAAGGGAGATACTGTGTGGTACGCCGCTCCTCACAGACAGTTTTGCACTATTTTCCCTTTGTTTTACGAGGTCGAGTTGCGGATGGAAAGCGTACTCGGGGGGTGGACCCGAGTAGTTTCGAACCCGGGAACCTCCGCTCCCGGGTCCGGCGCCGATGTTGTTGTGCCACCAGCCAGCCCGTGCTAGCTTTTCTGAAACTGACTCCTTCTACCTTAGGCCACAAACTTATCAATCACCCCTTGTAAGCTGCAGAGAGTTGTAAACTTAGTCAGTTCCACCATGAGCACTAGCTTCCCTAGTATCCAGTATGTCTTCAAGAAGTGATGCCTCATCCATCAATAAGCATCCCTCTCATCCAGGTCATGCCTTATTCTCCTTGCTACAATCAGGAAGGAGGTACAGAAGAATGAAGGCATACACTCAATGATTCAGCAATAGTTTCTTCCCATCTGTCAACCGATTTCTGAATGGACACTGAACCTATGAACTCTTGTCACTACTTTTTTTATTTCTATTTTTGTACTACTTATTTAATTTAACAATTTATTATATACATACTTACTGTAATTCACAGTTTTTCTCTATTATTATGTATTGCATTGTACTGTTGCTGCAACGTTAACAAATTTCATGACATATGCCAATGATATTAAAACTGATTCTGATTCTGAATTCACAGGGAGGGGTAGAGGAGCAGAAAGCACTGCTTATTTTACTCAGTCTGGCCATTATACCGACCACCTTATACAAATTATGAATGTCAATGTCCGATTATAAGGCCAAAGGGCTGATCATTAATGCTTCTAATCTGGCAATACAAAACACCTAAGTTTCTGAACAAAGGCCTCAGCCCCAAAATTTCGACTGTTTATTCATTGCTATTGATAGTGCCTGACCTGCTGAGTTCCTCCAGGTTTTTATGTGTGTTGCTTTGTATTTCCAGCATCTGCAGACTTTCTCATCTTTATGAATTGCTACAATTGTTAATCTGTTGACCCAATATCGACAGAACCCCTTTGAATATGCAGGCCAGTTCTGATAACTCTTTATAGCCTGGCTGAAAAATTAACGTGGGACTGTGCAAGGAAGCTAGTGAAGTCAATCAAAAACAAATTGTGATACTTTATCTTAAGTGCCCCAAGGTGAGTTTTTTAAAAAATTATCTTTGTGGCACTTGGGAAAAAAGGAATAGCATGCCTGGCTACACAAAGACAATTTCTGCAGTTTCTCCTCATAAATCGTCCTTCATACTTATTCAATTTCTAGGAAGTGATTCATGGGTCACCTCAATCTGTCAGGCAGACAGGTCCAGGGTAGAGATTTAATGGCGTGTAAATAAGGAACAGAAATTACAATATTCTATTTCTTTTAAAACTTTCCAGCTGATTCAAGTTTCTAACTCATCACCCATTTAACCAAAACTACAACTTGGGAACTCAGCATTATGACCAGCTTTTGTTTTTGAGCTTTATCTATTCATTTTATAATCATCACCTGTCCTGGGAAAAACAATGGAAGTTAACCTTTATGATATAATGTTAGATATCCTACCTTCCAATTTATTCCCAATTAGACAGTCTCCTTGCTCCTTAAGATCCTCTGAAGAGTCCTGTGATGATTGAGCACAGCTTTATCGAATCTTGTCTATCATTTTTCTCAGCAAATGGTATTTTTTCATTTCTCTCTTCATTTGCAGAAGTCAATTCCTGCTCTTCTATATCCATTATAGTTGAGTGAATAATGCTAGATCCAATGGTTTCCACGTTTGACCAATACTCTTCAACAGTAGAATATCGCTTACTTTGACCTTCCTTTACAGCATCGAATCCCAAGATATTCTGCACAGTGGTCTCATTTTCCAAGGTCTGTACTGACAGGTATCTATTCTCTTGTGCTCGTTGCTCTTCTTCAAGTAACATTACATTACAGGTGTCAGTCAGGTTCAAATCTTCACTGTCACTGAGTTTTTGTTTGCAGAATTCGCTCTGTCAGTTATTTACATTTCCATGTTCCCCATGTTCAGACCCCTGATGCAATGCATCAACTTGAAATTGCTGATTAGTTTGTAATTTTATAACAGAACATTCATGCAAATGTGCATTTTCCTGTCAGAAACACATGATCTCGTTCTAAGTGTGTCATACATTTGAACCCATGTGTTTCTGTACACTCAGTGTGCTCTGACAAACGTGGCTGCAAATTGTCACCAAATATAGAGCTTATTCCTTCATTTAATAATGTATCATCTCTGCTATTATCCAGTTGCAAAATTATAGATTCAACATCTTTAATCAAGTGATCAATTTTCATCACATTATGGTTATGGCTGAGTTTTGAAGAAGAATCTATATTTCAACAAGTGCAAAGTCTTCACATAAAATTGACCCTTCAAAATTTAAGAACTGGGACGAAGAGATTCTGCAGCCATCTAAATGCATATCAGCGCATGCATGAACAAAGTTTGGTTGATTTGTATTTTTGATAAAGGGTACTTTTTGGATAATATTCTGCCCATTAAACTGTATATGCTCAGAATACGCCGATTGTTGGGCCATTGCAATTTTCTGTTCTGAGTTTTTAGCTGACGACTGCTTGTACTCTGATGGTGAATTCACAACAATATTTACAAGTTCACCAGTGTTAGCTACATTACAGTCAGTCAACTGATTTAAATGAAAATCCTGTTTTCCAATTTCTATGTACTTACAGTGAGCATTTTCTATTGTATCTGCTTCAGACAACTCTTGCATTTCCTTATGTGATTTCATATCAATTATATTTTTATTACATGGTGTAGATAATGAATTACCAGAAGAACCATGAAATTGTCCGTCTTGTGAATCTTGAGCAGATGTCTGTGTCTGGTTACAGACCACTGATTCTAAAGGCTGGCTGTTTACAATTTCCTCTATGCTATCTGTGGTCTGACTAAATAAAATATGCATATTTTCACAGCAAAAATTAAAATCCTGTTGCATTTTGCTTTTGTGAAGATCAGTCTCCACAGCTCTAATTTTGCAAATTCTGTATTTATACTGTTAATAGTATCTGTAAGTGATTGCTGATTGAATGCCTCTGTGTCACCAGCAAGAAATTTAAATGGATTATGTATTCTTTCTAAATTGGGCCAAGCTACAGTTGAAGATGTTTCCATATAATTTAAACAAATTGATTTCTTGTTGCAAGTGTTGATATTCAAAGGTTCGAAAGGAATCACTTCTGATGTTTCATTAGTTCTCAATGCATGTTGCAAGTCTGAACTTGAACTGCTTGCTTCTGATGACAAATCACTATCACTTACTGAAATTTGATAAATTTCTACATATTCTGTTTCAAGTTCTCTTAAACTGGCTGCTGCTGAATTAAGTAAAGAATCTGCAACATTACTTACAAGATGATGTAAACCCCTTGTAAGATTAATTTGCTGGACCTTCAGTTGGTTTTCTTTCGTAAATATGTTTGGTTTTGTTTCAGACGGGTTTTCTACTTGTCCACTGTAATTGCTGATCTGTATATTGTTTGAATTGCTGCCAACAACTTCTTGATCCACAGTCCAGTTTACTGATGACGTGCTTCCTATCATTTTTGGTTTGTCAATAAATTCAGGAGTTACCACCTTTTTCCAAGGTACTCGAAAAATAGTGTTGTCAGTAGATAATAGGCAATTTTGTAAAGTTGTTCCTATCCGTCTCTTGTTAATATTGTCCAACCATTCCATAGTGAAGGTACAAGTATAAGAGACTCTGGAATTAATATATCCTCCACATTGTAACCATTGGCTGCAAGGCATTTTAATATAATACGTGGTGTCTTTTCCAAATGTGGAACAACTTGAAGGTAGAAATCACCAGGTTTTAAAGTTTGCCAGTCAAGTGCAGAGGGCTGTATTACAATTTTTTCAGAGATGCATAAAGGCCAGCCTTCATAACGGAATAGTAATCCACAATATTGAAACTGTTAAACATAAAAGGTGCTTGTTTAAAAGCGGCTTTTAGAGCTAAAACAACTAAAGCACATTCAGCAGTTCATTATCAGAAGTACATCAATGGAAAATAATAGCAGTAAGCTAAATTGACATCATCCTGAACAGTGTTAAATTTTTATAAGGTATGCATACAAATCTGCTAATCTTCAACAGGCTCACATTTGTGAAATTTAGAATACACACAATTTTAAATGACAATACAAAACACATATTTGAATATTAGTACAAAATAAGGAATTCTTTAAATTCAAAGAACAAATTGAAATTAAATGGAATGCAGGCCATTCTTGGATAACACATTGAATTCTGTTTTTACATATATCCTAAGTTAGATTTGTCAAAATACACAAAAATGATTCAAATATTTTATTTTTATTTTATTTAGAGGAGCAGGAACTTCTGCTCCAACAAGCCACGATGCCCAGCAACCCACCTATTTAATACTGCGTACGTGTGCGTCTGTACGTGTGCTATAAAGAAGGGATCCATATGCTCCACGACCGCTGGACTAAGTGTGTAAATGTAAGAGGGGATTATGTTGAAAAATAAATGTGCTAGTTTTTCTTTTTTTTTTGGTGTGTGCGAGTCTGTGCGTGTGCGTCTGCCTCCATGTGCGTCTGCGTGTCCGTGATGATGTCTTTTTTATGGCCTTTTACAAGGTGCAGAGCAAGGGAGATACTGTGTGGTACGCCGCTCCTCACAGACAGTTTTGCACTATTTTCCCTTTGTTTTACGAGGTCGAGTTGCGGATGGAAAGCGTACTCGGGGGGTGGACCCGAGTAGTTTCGAACCCGGGAACCTCCGCTCCCGGGTCCGGCGCCGATGTTGTTGTGCCACCAGCCAGCCCGTGCTAGCTTTTCTGAAACTGACTCCTTCTACCTTAGGCCACAAACTTATCAATCACCCCTTGTAAGCTGCAGAGAGTTGTAAACTTAGTCAGTTCCACCATGAGCACTAGCTTCCCTAGTATCCAGTATGTCTTCAAGAAGTGATGCCTCATCCATCAATAAGCATCTCTCTCATCCAGGTCATGCCTTATTCTCCTTGCTACAATCAGGAAGGAGGTACAGAAGAATGAAGGCATACACTCAATGATTCAGCAATAGTTTCTTCCCATCTGTCAACCGATTTCTGAATGGACACTGAACCTATGAACTCTTGTCACTACTTTTTTTATTTCTATTTTTGTACTACTTATTTAATTTAACAATTTATTATATACATACTTACTGTAATTCACAGTTTTTCTCTATTATTATGTATTGCATTGTACTGTTGCTGCAACGTTAACAAATTTCATGACATATGCCAATGATATTAAAACTGATTCTGATTCTGAATTCACAGGGAGGGGTAGAGGAGCAGAAAGCACTGCTTATTTTACTCAGTCTGGCCATTATACCGACCACCTTATACAAATTATGAATGTCAATGTCCGATTATAAGGCCAAAGGGCTGATCATTAATGCTTCTAATCTGGCAATACAAAACACCTAAGTTTCTGAACAAAGGCCTCAGCCCCAAAATTTCGACTGTTTATTCATTGCTATTGATAGTGCCTGACCTGCTGAGTTCCTCCAGGTTTTTATGTGTGTTGCTTTGTATTTCCAGCATCTGCAGACTTTCTCATCTTTATGAATTGCTACAATTGTTAATCTGTTGACCCAATATCGACAGAACCCCTTTGAATATGCAGGCCAGTTCTGATAACTCTTTATAGCCTGGCTGAAAAATTAACGTGGGACTGTGCAAGGAAGCTAGTGAAGTCAATCAAAAACAAATTGTGATACTTTATCTTAAGTGCCCCAAGGTGAGTTTTTTAAAAAATTATCTTTGTGGCACTTGGGAAAAAAGGAATAGCATGCCTGGCTACACAAAGACAATTTCTGCAGTTTCTCCTCATAAATCGTCCTTCATACTTATTCAATTTCTAGGAAGTGATTCATGGGTCACCTCAATCTGTCAGGCAGACAGGTCCAGGGTAGAGATTTAATGGCGTGTAAATAAGGAACAGAAATTACAATATTCTATTTCTTTTAAAACTTTCCAGCTGATTCAAGTTTCTAACTCATCACCCATTTAACCAAAACTACAACTTGGGAACTCAGCATTATGACCAGCTTTTGTTTTTGAGCTTTATCTATTCATTTTATAATCATCACCTGTCCTGGGAAAAACAATGGAAGTTAACCTTTATGATATAATGTTAGATATCCTACCTTCCAATTTATTCCCAATTAGACAGTCTCCTTGCTCCTTAAGATCCTCTGAAGAGTCCTGTGATGATTGAGCACAGCTTTATCGAATCTTGTCTATCATTTTTCTCAGCAAATGGTATTTTTTCATTTCTCTCTTCATTTGCAGAAGTCAATTCCTGCTCTTCTATATCCATTATAGTTGAGTGAATAATGCTAGATCCAATGGTTTCCACGTTTGACCAATACTCTTCAACAGTAGAATATCGCTTACTTTGACCTTCCTTTACAGCATCGAATCCCAAGATATTCTGCACAGTGGTCTCATTTTCCAAGGTCTGTACTGACAGGTATCTATTCTCTTGTGCTCGTTGCTCTTCTTCAAGTAACATTACATTACAGGTGTCAGTCAGGTTCAAATCTTCACTGTCACTGAGTTTTTGTTTGCAGAATTCGCTCTGTCAGTTATTTACATTTCCATGTTCCCCATGTTCAGACCCCTGATGCAATGCATCAACTTGAAATTGCTGATTAGTTTGTAATTTTATAACAGAACATTCATGCAAATGTGCATTTTCCTGTCAGAAACACATGATCTCGTTCTAAGTGTGTCATACATTTGAACCCATGTGTTTCTGTACACTCAGTGTGCTCTGACAAACGTGGCTGCAAATTGTCACCAAATATAGAGCTTATTCCTTCATTTAATAATGTATCATCTCTGCTATTATCCAGTTGCAAAATTATAGATTCAACATCTTTAATCAAGTGATCAATTTTCATCACATTATGGTTATGGCTGAGTTTTGAAGAAGAATCTATATTTCAACAAGTGCAAAGTCTTCACATAAAATTGACCCTTCAAAATTTAAGAACTGGGACGAAGAGATTCTGCAGCCATCTAAATGCATATCAGCGCATGCATGAACAAAGTTTGGTTGATTTGTATTTTTGATAAAGGGTACTTTTTGGATAATATTCTGCCCATTAAACTGTATATGCTCAGAATACGCCGATTGTTGGGCCATTGCAATTTTCTGTTCTGAGTTTTTAGCTGACGACTGCTTGTACTCTGATGGTGAATTCACAACAATATTTACAAGTTCACCAGTGTTAGCTACATTACAGTCAGTCAACTGATTTAAATGAAAATCCTGTTTTCCAATTTCTATGTACTTACAGTGAGCATTTTCTATTGTATCTGCTTCAGACAACTCTTGCATTTCCTTATGTGATTTCATATCAATTATATTTTTATTACATGGTGTAGATAATGAATTACCAGAAGAACCATGAAATTGTCCGTCTTGTGAATCTTGAGCAGATGTCTGTGTCTGGTTACAGACCACTGATTCTAAAGGCTGGCTGTTTACAATTTCCTCTATGCTATCTGTGGTCTGACTAAATAAAATATGCATATTTTCACAGCAAAAATTAAAATCCTGTTGCATTTTGCTTTTGTGAAGATCAGTCTCCACAGCTCTAATTTTGCAAATTCTGTATTTATACTGTTAATAGTATCTGTAAGTGATTGCTGATTGAATGCCTCTGTGTCACCAGCAAGAAATTTAAATGGATTATGTATTCTTTCTAAATTGGGCCAAGCTACAGTTGAAGATGTTTCCATATAATTTAAACAAATTGATTTCTTGTTGCAAGTGTTGATATTCAAAGGTTCGAAAGGAATCACTTCTGATGTTTCATTAGTTCTCAATGCATGTTGCAAGTCTGAACTTGAACTGCTTGCTTCTGATGACAAATCACTATCACTTACTGAAATTTGATAAATTTCTACATATTCTGTTTCAAGTTCTCTTAAACTGGCTGCTGCTGAATTAAGTAAAGAATCTGCAACATTACTTACAAGATGATGTAAACCCCTTGTAAGATTAATTTGCTGGACCTTCAGTTGGTTTTCTTTCGTAAATATGTTTGGTTTTGTTTCAGACGGGTTTTCTACTTGTCCACTGTAATTGCTGATCTGTATATTGTTTGAATTGCTGCCAACAACTTCTTGATCCACAGTCCAGTTTACTGATGACGTGCTTCCTATCATTTTTGGTTTGTCAATAAATTCAGGAGTTACCACCTTTTTCCAAGGTACTCGAAAAATAGTGTTGTCAGTAGATAATAGGCAATTTTGTAAAGTTGTTCCTATCCGTCTCTTGTTAATATTGTCCAACCATTCCATAGTGAAGGTACAAGTATAAGAGACTCTGGAATTAATATATCCTCCACATTGTAACCATTGGCTGCAAGGCATTTTAATATAATACGTGGTGTCTTTTCCAAATGTGGAACAACTTGAAGGTAGAAATCACCAGGTTTTAAAGTTTGCCAGTCAAGTGCAGAGGGCTGTATTACAATTTTTTCAGAGATGCATAAAGGCCAGCCTTCATAACGGAATAGTAATCCACAATATTGAAACTGTTAAACATAAAAGGTGCTTGTTTAAAAGCGGCTTTTAGAGCTAAAACAACTAAAGCACATTCAGCAGTTCATTATCAGAAGTACATCAATGGAAAATAATAGCAGTAAGCTAAATTGACATCATCCTGAACAGTGTTAAATTTTTATAAGGTATGCATACAAATCTGCTAATCTTCAACAGGCTCACATTTGTGAAATTTAGAATACACACAATTTTAAATGACAATACAAAACACATATTTGAATATTAGTACAAAATAAGGAATTCTTTAAATTCAAAGAACAAATTGAAATTAAATGGAATGCAGGCCATTCTTGGATAACACATTGAATTCTGTTTTTACATATATCCTAAGTTAGATTTGTCAAAATACACAAAAATGATTCAAATATTTTATTTTTATTTTATTTAGAGGAGCAGGAACTTCTGCTCCAACAAGCCACGATGCCCAGCAACCCACCTATTTCATACTGCGTACGTGTGCGTCTGTACGTGTGCTATAAAGAAGGGATCCATATGCTCCACGACCGCTGGACTAAGTGTGTAAATGTAAGAGGGGATTATGTTGAAAAATAAATGTGCTAGTTTTTCTTTTTTTTTTGGTGTGTGCGAGTCTGTGCGTGTGCGTCTGCCTACGTGTGCGTCTGCGTGTCCGTGATGATGTCTTTTTTATGGCCTTTTACAAGGTGCAGAGCAAGGGAGATACTGTGTGGTACGCCGCTCCTCACAGACATTTTCGCAATATTTTCCCTTTGTTTTACGAGGTCGAGTTGCGGATGGAAAGCGTACTCGGGGGGTGGACCCGACTAGTTTCGAACCCGGGAACCTCCGCTCCCGGGTCTGGCGCCGATGTTGTTGTGCCACCAGCCAGCCCGTGCTAGGTTTTCTGAAACTGACTCCTTCTACCTTAGGCCACAAACTTATCAATCACCCCTTGTAAGCTGCAGAGAGTTGTAAACTTAGTCAGTTCCACCATGAGCACTAGCTTCCCTAGTATCCAGTATGTCTTCAAGAAGTGATGCATCATCCATCAATAAGCATCCCTCTCATCCAGGTCATGCCTTATTCTCCTTGCTACAATCAGGAAGGAGGTACAGAAGAATGAAGGTATTCACTCAATGATTCAGGAATAGTTTCTTCCCATCTGTCAACCGATTTCTGAATGGACACTGAACCCATGAACTCTCATCACTACTTTTTTATTTCTATTTTTGTACTACTTATTTAATTTAACAATTTATTGGCTGAGGAGTTGGTGCAGAGAGCAGGGTTTTAGATTTTTAGATCATTGGGATCTCTTCTGGGGAAGGTGGGACCTATACAGATTGGATGGGTTGCACCTGAACTCGAGGGGGAGCAATATCCTTACAGGTAGGTTTGCTAGCATGGTTCGGGAGGGTTTAATTTGCGAGGGGGATGGGACCCAGAGCGATAGAGCAGTGAAAGAAGTGCATGGAGTAACGCCAGATCTAACATACAGAGAGGCTTTGAGGAAAGAGAAGCAGAATAAATGGTGTAAAGACAGTAAGGTAGAAGGGCCGAAATGTGTGTACCTCAATGCAAGAAGCATCAGAAACAAAGGTGATGAACTGAGAGCTTGGATACATATATGGAATTATGATGTAGTGGCCATTACAGAGACTTGGCTGGCACCAGGGCAGGAATGGATTCTCAATATTCCTGGATTTCAGTGCTTTAAAAGGGATAGAGAGGGCGGAAAAAGGGGAGGGGGGTGGCATTACTGGTCAGGGATACTATTACAGCTACAGAAAGGGTGAGTAATGTAGCAGGATCCTCTTTTGAGTCAATATGGGTGGAAGTCAGGAACAGGAAGGGAGCAGTTACTCTACTGGGGGTATTCTATAGGCCCCCTGGTAGCAGCAGAGATACAGAGGAGCAGATTGGGAGGCAGATTTTGGAAAGGTACAAAAATAACAGGGTTGTTATCATGGGTGACTTTAACTTCCCTAATATTGATTGGCACCTGATTAGTTCCAAGGGTATAGATGGGGCAGAATTTGTTAAGTGTGTCCAGGATGGATTCCTGTCACAGTATGTGGACAGGCCGACCAGGGGGAATGCCATACTAGATCTAGTACTAGGTAATGAACCGGGTCAGGTCACAGATCTCTCAGTGGGTGAGCATCTGGGGGACAGTGACCACCGCTCCCTGGCCTTTATAATTATCATGGAAAAGGATAGAATCAAAGAGGACAGGAAAATTTTTAATTGGGGAAAGGCAAATTATGAGGCTATAAGGCTAGAACTTGCGGGTGTGAATTGGGATGATGTTTTTGCAGGGAAATGTACTATGGACATGTGGTCGATGTTTAGAGATCTCTTGCGGGATGTAAGGGATAAATTTGTCCCGGTGAGGAAGATAAAGAATGGTAGGGTGAAGGAACCATGGGTGACAAGTGAGGTGGAAAATCTAGTCAGGAGGAAGAAGGCAGCATACATGAGGTTTAGGAAGCAAGGATCAGCTGGGTCTATTGAGGAATATAGGGAAGCAAGAAAGGAGCTTAAGAAGGGGCTGAGAAGAGCAGGAAGGGGGCATGAGAAGGCCTTGGCGAGTAGGGTAAAGGAAAACCCCAAGGCATTCTTCAATTATGTGAACAAAAGGATGACAGGAGTGAAGATTGGATTGATTAGAGATAAAGGTGGGAAGAGATGCCGGGAGGCTGTGGAAGTGAGCGAGATCCTCAATGAATACTTCTCTTCGGTATTCACCAATGAGAGGGAACTTGATGATGGTGAGGACAATATGAGTGAGGTTGATGTTCTGGAGCATGCTGATATTAAGGGAGAGGAGGTGTTGGAGTCGTTAAAATACATTAGGACAGATAAGTCCCCGGGGCCTGACGGAATATTCCCCAGGCTGCTCCACGAGGCGAGAGAAGAGATTGCTGAGCCTCTGGCTAGGATCTTTATGTCCTCGTTGTCCACGGGAATGGTACCGGAGGATTGGAGGGAGGTGAATGTTGTTCCCTTGTTCAAAAAAGGTGGTAGGGATAGTCCGGGTAATTATAGACCAGTGAGCCTTACATCTGTGGTGGGAAAGCTGTTGGAAAAGATTCTTAGAGATAGGATCTATAGGCATTTAGAGAATCATGGTCTGATCAGGGACAGTCAGCATGGCTTTGTGAAGGGCATATCGTGTCTAACAAGCCTGACAGAGTTCTTTGAGGAGGTGACCAGGCATATAGATGAGGGTAGTGTAGTAGATGTGATCTATATGGATTTTAGTAAGGCATTTGACAAGGTTCCACACGGTAGGCTTATTCAGAAAGTTAGAAGGCATGGGATCCAGGGAAGTTTGGCCAGGTGGATTCAGAATTGGCTTGCCTGTAGAAGGCAGAAGGTCGTGGTGGAGGGAGTACATTCAGATTGGAGAATTGTGACTAGTGGTGTCCCACAAGGATCTGTTCTGGGACCTCTACTTTTCGTGATTTTTATTAACGACCTGGATGTGGGAGTAGAAGGGTGGGTTGGCAAGTTTGCAGACGACACAAAGGTTGGTGCTGTTGTAGATAGTGTAGAGGATTGTCAAAGATTGTAGAGAGACATTGATAGGATGCAGAAGTGGGCTGAGAAGTGGCAGATAGAGTTCAACCCAGAGAAGTGTGAGGTGGTACACTTTGGAAGGACAAACTCCAACGCAGAGTACAAAGTAAATGGCAGGATACTTGGTAGTGTGGAGGAGCAGAGGGATCTCGGGGTACATGTCCACAGATCCCTGAAAGTTGCCTCACAGGTGGATAGGGTAGTTAAGAAAGCTTATGGGGTGTTAGCTTTCATAAGTCGAGGGATAGAGTTTAAGAGACGCGATGTAATGATGCAGCTCTATAAAACTCTGGTTAGGCCACACTTGGAGTATTGTGTCCAGTTCTGGTCACCTCACTATAGGAGAGATGTGGAAGCATTAAAGGGTACAGAGGAGATTTACCAGGATGCTGCCTGGTTTAGAAAGTATGCATTATGATCAGAGATTAAGGGAGCTAGGGCTTTACTCTTTGGAGAGAAGGAGGATGAGAGGAGACATGATAGAGGTGTACAAGATAATAAGAGGAATAGATAGAGTGGATAGCCAGTGCCTCTTCCCCAGGGCACCACTGCTCAATACAAGAGGACATGGCTTTAAGGTAAGGGGTGGGAAGTTCAAGGGGGATATTAGAGGAAGGTTTTTTACTCAGAGTGGTTGGTGCGTGGAATGCACTGCCTGAGTCAGTGGTGGAGGCAGATACACTCGTGAAGTTTAAGAGACTACTAGACAGGTGTATGGAGGAATCTAAGGTGGGGGCTTATATGGGAGGCAGGGTTTGAGGGTCGGCACAACATTGTGGGCCGAAGGGCCTGTACTGTGCTGTACTATTCCGTGTTCTATGTTCTATTATATACATACTTACTGTAATTCACAGTTTTTCTCTATTATTATGTATTGCATTGTTATTTTGCTGCAACGTTAACAAATTTCATGACATATGCCAATGATATTAAAACTGATTCTGATCTCACAGGGAGGGGTAGAGGAGCAGAAAGTACTGCTTATTTTACTCAGTCTGGCCATTATACCGACCACCTAATGCAAATTATGAATGTCAATGTCCGATTATAAGGCCAAAGGGCTGATCATTAACGCTTCTGAGTGTGGTATGGCCAGGGAAGATTGGGGAGCGGGAGTGGCTGAGTTGGCTCGACTGGAAGCTGGCTGTGTTTTGCTTGATGCGTGAGTGTGTTTTGGAACCTGTTGAGGGAAGAGAGTGGGGAAGGAACAGAAATTGCTGGGAGGGGGTTGTGTGGGTCCGGTAATGGC
Organism: Mobula hypostoma; assembly: GCF_963921235.1. Classification (NCBI taxonomy): domain Eukaryota; kingdom Metazoa; phylum Chordata; class Chondrichthyes; order Myliobatiformes; family Myliobatidae; genus Mobula; species Mobula hypostoma. The sequence goes on along the minus strand of NC_086102.1, from coordinate 53,746,731 downwards.
GGACAAGATAAGAGGTGGGGTTGAGGGAAAGAAAGTGGAGAAGGAGAGGGATAGAGACTTGGGACCAGAGGTAGGCAGCTGGGGAGAGATGGATTATTGTGAAGGGAGAAATAAAGGGAATGAGGAGGTAGTGAGGGTCAGATGAATAAAAACCAAGACAAAGGGAATAAAAGAATAAGAAATGATAGTGGAGAAAGCTCTGAAAGTGAGGAAGATGAACAAGCTCAGAGAGGAGGTGTTGTCATAATTAGGTTTAATGAGAAGGCTCAGGGACATATGAAGAAAATTAACCCATTTGTGCTAACAACAACTCTGACAAATAAGGTAGGGGAAATAGTATTTGCAAAAGTCCTTAATGATGGCAACTTATTGGTAAGATGTGCGAATGAGGAACAACTTGAGAAAGCACTCAAGCTAAAAGAGATAGGAAAATGCAAGGTGGAATACACTGGGAGGGTGGGAGCACAAAACAGTGGTTGTAAAGGAGTGATCACGGGGATACCAATGAGTATAAATATGGAGGAGATAAAGAGGAATATCAAAGGAGGGAAAGTAATGAATGTTCAAAGACTGAAAACAACAAAGGAGGGAGTGAAAAAGGAAAGTGAATCAGTATTGATTGAATTTGAAGAAGAAAGTGTGCCGAGGAAGGTGTTCTTGGGTTTCATGAGTTACCCAGTAAGGATGTATGTGCCAAAGCCACTGAGGTGCTATAATTGTCAAAGGTTTGGACACGTGGCTAAAAACTGTAAAAGGCAGAGGAGATGTGCTAGATGTGGGGGTGATCATGAATATGGAAAGTGCGGAACAGGAGTTCAACCAAAATGCTACAATTGTGGAGGAGCTTATAATGTTGCATATAGTGGGTGTGAGGTTGTCAGACGGGAGACTAAAATTCAAGAAATAAGAGTGAAAAGAAAGATCACTTATGCAGAAGCTGTAAGAATGTCAAGAGAACAGAATAATGCTCCTAATGAACAGGGAGCAATAGGGATACGAGAGATGCAACAAAGAACAAATGACAGGATTTATGTAGACAAAAAGGCTCTAGTAACATTCATTGCAGGAGTGATTAATAGTACGGCTGAGGTAAAGTCAAAAAGTGACAAAATTCAGCTGGTGGTAAAAGCAGCAGTAAACCATTTAGGGTTAGTAGGACTGACATGGGAGGAAGTGAGGGAGAACCTCAGTAGTCAATCAAGCCAGGAAGTGTCATGTGTTGGTTAATACTAATTATGGTGATTCTTTTACAATGGAATGCAAGGAGCTTACTGGCCAATAGCCAGGAATTCAAGCACTTTATTAAAGAAATGTTTGTAAAACCGGATGTAGTGTGTATTCAGGAAACTTGGTTGAAACCAACTTTAGACTTTGTGGTATATGGGTATACAATGATAAGGAAAGATAGAAATCTAGGGGGAGGAGGGGGTTGTGCTATGTTAGTCAAGCAAGGTATACCATAAAGGGTACTGGAAAAAGGAGATGATCAGGAATACATAGTGGTGGAAGTGTGGGAGAGAGGGGAGGGAGTGGTTATAATTAACTACTACAATCCATGTAAAAGGTTGGATTTGGACAGCCTATTAAAGATACGAGGACAAAACAGACATAAAGTAGTGTGGTGTGCAGATTTCAATGCTCATAGCACAATATGGGGGGATCAGATTACAGATCCAAATGGAAAGGTAATTGAAGATTTGATGGAAGAAAGGAATTTGGTGTGTATGAATGATGGTAGAGACACAAGGATAGATATAACAACAGGAACTGAGTCAGTGTTAGATATTACGTTAGTGTCTAATACCTTGGCTGGCATTAGTAACTGGGGAGTTTGGACTACTTCAACAGTAGGCAGTGATCACTACCCAGTTTTGTGTTCAGTGGGTGAAAGAGTTGAAGTAAGACCAGGTGGCGGAACCCCAAAGTGGGTGTTTGAAAAAGCTGATTGGGGTAAGTTCCAGAAGTTGAGTGAAGAAGGGTTGACAAAGATTGATATTTCTGGAAATGTAGATGAATTAAACAGTCAGGTGACTTCAGCAATTATCATGGCAGCAGAAGGATCTATACCTAGGAGTAAAAATAGGATGAATAGAAAACTGGTACCATGGTGGACAGAGGAATGTTGTCAGGCTGTAAAAAACAGAAATAGAGCATTCAGGCTAGTTAAAAGAACCCATAATATGCAGCATTTGGTTCAATATAAGAAAGCACAGGCAGTGGTGAGAAGAACTATACGTCAAGCTAAAAGGGCAAGTTGGAGGAGTTTTTGCGACAAGGTAGGAAGAACAACACCTGTGGGAGAGATATGGGGAATGATTAAGAGGATAGGAGGAGATAGAAGGGAATGGGAATATCCAGTAATGATATCTGAGGAGGAAACTGCAGTCTCCAGTAGGGATAAGGCTGAGGTCATGGCCAAGTCATTTGTACTGATACACAGTTCAGAAAATTTGTCTGAAGAAGGGAGAAGAAGAAGGGAAAGAATAATGAGCCAACACCCAGGTGTGTTAAGCAGGAGGGAAGGAACAGATGATATAATTGATGATCCATTTACATTAGCAGAAATGGTGAGAGCAATAAAGAGATCGAGACCAACCTCCCCAGGGAAAGATCTGATATGCTCTGTGATGCTAAAAAATCTAGGAGAAGGAGCGCTCTTGAAGTTGCTGCATTTTTATAACAGAGTGTGGGAGGAAGGAAGATTACCAAGTGCATGGAAAGAAGCAGTAGTAATTCCAATAAGGAAGCCTGGCAAGGATCTGTCAAAACCCACTAGCTACAGACCAATTGCATTAACATCAAGTATATGTAAGATAATGGAAAGAGTGATAACAGAAAGGTTATCATATGAGCTTGAGAAAAGGGGAATGCTGGCAAGTTATCAGAGTGGTTTTAGAAAGGGAAGGAATTCCATGGACTCAGTGATTATGTTAGAGACTGAAATAACGAAGGCCCAGGCAAATAGAGAGTCAGTCGTGGCAGTGTTCTTTGACATTGAAAAAGCCTATGATATGATGTGGAAGGAAGGATTATTAATTAAACTGCACAAGATGGGGGTTGGTGGGAGAGTTTTTAATTGGATTAAAGATTTTTTGTTTGGTAGAAAAATTCAAGTTTGGATTGGATCAGAATTATCAAAACAGTACATAGTGGAAAATGGCACACTTCAAGGTAGTGTGATTAGCCCGTTCCTTTTCATCATTATGATCAATGATGTCTTCACAAAGGTACCAGTGGATATAGGTAGGTCACTGTTTGCGGATGATGGGGCCTTGTGGAAAAGAGGCAGGAACACGGGACCATATAATCAGGAAACTACAAGAAAAGCAATTGATGAAGTGGTAGAGTGGGGTTATGAATGGGGATGTAGATTTTCAGTAGACAAAACTCAAACTGTATTTTTTACCAGGAAAAGGGTTGAGGTAGGGAAGAAGTTAAGGATGTATGGGGTTGAATTAGAAAGGGTTGCATCATTTAAATTTCTGGGAGTTATATTTGATTCACGATTAACATGGGCAGACCATATCAGGAAAGTTGAGGAGAAATGTAAAAAAGTAATAAATGTGATGAGATGTTTGACTGGTAGGGAATGGGGAGCAAGTTGTTCTGCTTTGAAGAGAATGTATGTGGCTTTAGTAAGATCTGTATTGGGTTATGGAAATATAGTATATGGATCAGCAGCTAGGTCTCTTATAAAGAAACTGGATGTGATTCAGGCTCAGGCCTTGAGAGTGTGCAGTGGGGCTTTTAAAACGTCACCAGTGTCAGCCCTACAGGTAGAAATGGGAATAATGCCTTTGGAACTAAGAAGGATGCAACTGATGGCAAACTACTGGGCTAACTTGCAGGGGCACAATGATTCTCACCCTACTAAAGGAGTGCTGCAGGAGTGCTGGGAAAATGGGAGGTTTCAGAGGGATACCCTTAGTCGGGTAGGGAATGATATCGCGAAAGAATGTGGAGTATTTGATCTGAGGATAAGTCCTTCAGTAGTTTATCCGGTTGTAGCTCCATGGAAGCTTGTATGGCCTGACATAGACTGGCATTTGTTAGAGGTAAAAAGGAAAGAAAGATATAAAACAGATTTGGTAAATGCATTTAACTGTCATGTGATGGAAAAGTATAGTGATTATACTCACATTTATACGGATGGTGCGAAGGAACCTGAAACAGGAGTGACAGGGTTTGGGGTGGTAATACCAGCAAAAGAAATTGGAATCAGCAGAAGAACATCTAATAAGTTAGGGGTGTTTACAGTGGAGATGCTGGCAGTGTTGGTTGCGTTGCAATGGGTGCAGAAAGCCAGACAAGCCAAAGCATTGATATGTTCAGATTCATCCTCAGTTCTAGCAAGTTTAAGGTCTTTTCACACAAACAGTCGGCAAGATGTACTTTATGAAGTCCTTCAGTTAGTTACAAGAATTGCAAATCAGGGAGGTCAGGTAAAATTTCTATGGGTTCCAGCACATGTAGGGGTGAAGGGGAATGAGAGGGTGGATGAGTTGGCAAAGAGGGCGTTAAAGAAAGAAAATGTGGAAATGCACATTAGTATCAGTAAAGCAGAGGTTAAGTGTGTAATCTGGGAAAAAATCAACCGAATGTGGCAAGAAAGCTGGGACAGGGAGGGGAAAGGGAGGCATTTATATCAAATACAAAAGAGTGTTGCAGTTACTAGGGTAGGTAATGGAAACAGAAGAGAGGAAATTGTGTGGACTAGGTTAAGGCTGGGGCATTGTGCATTAAACAAAACATTGAAAATGATAGGGAAACACCAGAGAGGATTGTGTGAGGAATGTCAGGAAGAGGAGTCAGTAGAACATGTAGTTTTGGGTTGCAGGAAGTATGGGATACAGAGAGATGATGAGAAATAAATTAAGGGAGTTGGGGATGCAGGAATTCACATTAAAAGGGTTGCTGGGCATGGGTGAGAGAGCACAAGTCCGGGTATTAGCGTTTTTAAGGGGTACAGGGGTTTTTTATAGAATATGACGAATAAACAGGAATAGGATACTAGGATGATCAAAGATGGGAGGTGAAGTGTAGGTGTGTGTGTGTGTGTATGTGTGTGTGAGAGATTGGGTGAAGGGATTTAGAATGTATGTCTAGTGCACTTTCTGGAGCAGAGGGTGGCGGTAATGCACCATTAAGCTGGATGCCAACCGCTATAAAACAAGATACAGACAGACAGACATTAACGCTTCTAATCTGGCAATACAAAACACCTAAGTTTCTGACCAAAGGCCTCAGCCCCAAAATTTCGACTGTTTATTCATTGCTATTGGTAGTGCCTGACCTGCTGAGTTCCTCCAGCATTTTATGTGTGTTGCTTTGTACTTCCAGCATCTGCAGACTTTCTCATCTTTATGAATTGCTACAATTGTTAACCTATTGACCCAATGTCAACAGAACCCCTTTGAATCTTCAGGCTAGTTCTGATAACTCTTTATAGCCTGGCTGAAAAATTAACGTGGGACTGTGCAAGAAAGCTAATGAAGTCAATCTAAACCAAATTGTGATACTTTATCTTAAGTGCCCCAAGGTGAGTTTTTTTTAAAATACCTTTGTGGCACTAGGGAAAAAAAGAATAGCATGCCTGGCTACACAAAGACAATTTCTGCAGTTTCTCCTCATAAATCGTCCTTCATACTTATTCAATTTCTAGGAAGTGATTCATGGGTCACCTCAATCTGTCAGGCAGACAGGTCCAGGGTAGAGATTTAATGGCATGTAAATGAGGAACAGAAATTACGACATTCTATTTCTTTTAAAACTTTCCAGCTGATTCAAGTTTCTAACTCATCACCCATTTAACCAAAACTACAACTTGGGAACTCAGCATTATGACCAGCTTTTGTTTTTGAGCTTTATCTATTCATTTTATAATCATCACCTGTCCTGGGAAAAACAATGGAAGTTAACCTTTATGATATAATGTTAGATATCCTACCTTCCAATTTATTCCCAATTAGACAGTCTCCTTGCTCCTTAAGATCCTCTGAAGAGTCTTGTGATGATTGAGCACAGCTTTATCGAATCTTGTCTATCATTTTTTCATTTCTCTCTTCATTTGCAGAAGTCAATTCCTGCTCTTCTATATCCATTATAGTTGAGTGAATAATGCTACATCCAGTGGTTTCCACGTTTGACCAATGCTCTTCAACAGTAGAATATCGCTTACTTTGACCTTCCTTTACAGCATCGAATCCCAAGATATTCTGCACAGTGGTCTCATTTTCCAAGGTCTGTACTGACAGGTATCTATTCTCTTGTGCTCGTTGCTCTTCTTCAAGTAACATTACATTACAGGTGTCAGTCAGGTTCAAATCTTCACTGTCACTGAGTTTTTGTTTGCAGAATTCGCTCTGTCAGTTATTTACATTTCCATGTTCCCCATGTTCAGACCCCTGATGCAATGCATCAACTTGAAATTGCTGATTAGTTTGTAATTTTATAACAGAACATTCATGCAAATGTGCATTTTCCTCTGTCAGAAACACATGATCTCGCTCTAAGTGTGTCATACATTTGGACCCATGTGTTTCTGTACACTCAGTGTGCTCTGACAAACGTGGCTGCAAATTGTCACCAAATATAGAGCTTATTCCTTCATTTAATAATGTATCATCTCTGCTATTATCCAGTTGCAAAATTATAGATTCAACATCTTTAATCAAGTGATCAATTTTCATCACATTATGGTTATGGCTGAGTTTTGAAGAAGAATCTATATTTTCAACAAGTGCAAAGTCTTCACATAAAACAGACCCTTCAAAGTTTAAGAACTGGGACGAAGAGATTCTGCAGCCATCTAAATGCATATCAGCGCATGCATGAACAAAGTTTGGTTGATTTGTATTTTTGATAAAGGGTACTTTTTGGATAACATTCTGCCCATTAAACTGTATATGCTCAGAATACACCGATTGTTGGGCCATTGCAATTTTCTGTTCTGAGTTTTTAGCTGACGACTGCTTGTACTCTGATGGTGAATTCACAACAATATTTACAAGTTCACCAGTGTTAGCTACATTACAGTCAGTCAACTGATTTAAATGAAAATCCTGTTTTCCAATTTCTGTGTACTTACAGTGAGCATTTTCTATTGTATCTGCTTCAGACAACTCTTGCATTTCTTTATGTGATTTCATATCAATTATATTTTTATTACATGGTGTAGATAATGAATTACCAGAAGAACCATGAAATTGTCCGTCTTGTGAATCTTGAGCAGAAGTCTGTGTCTGGTTACAGACCACTGGTTCTAAAGGCTGGCTGTTTACAATTTCCTCTATGCTATCTGTGGTCTGACTAAATAAAATATGCATATTTTCACAGCAAAAATTAAAATCCTGTTGCATTTTGCTTTTGTGAAGATCAGTCTCCACAGCTCTAATTTTGCAAATTCTGTATTTATACTGTTAATAGTATCTGTAAGTGATTGCTGATTGAATGCCTCTGTGTCACCAGCAAGAAATTTAAATGGATTATGTATTCTTTCTAAATTGGGCCAAGCTGCAGTTGAAGATGTTTCCATATAATTTAAACAAATTGATTTCTTGTTGCAAGTGTTGATATTCAAAGGTTCGAAAGGAATCACTTCTAATGTTTCTTTAGTTCTCAATGCACATTGCAAGTCTGAACTTGAACTGCTTGCTTCTGATGACAAATCACTATCACTTACTGAAATTTGATAAATTTCTACATATTCTGTTTCAAGTTCTCTTAAACTGGCTGCTGCTGAATTAAGTAAAGAATCTGCAACATTACTTACAAGATGATGTAAACCCCTTGTAAGATTAATTTGCTGGACCTTCAGTTGGTTTTCTTTCGTAAATATGTTTGGTTTTGTTTCAGATGGGTTTTCTACTTGTCCACTGTAATTGCTGATCTGTATATTGTTTGAATTGCTGCCAAGAGCTTCTTGATCCACAGTCCAGTTTACTGATGACGTGCTTCCTATCATTTTTGGTTTGCCAATAAATTCAGGAGTTACCACCTTTTCCCAAGGTACTCGAAAAATAGTGTTGTCAGTAGATAATAGGCAATTTTGTAAAGTTGTTCCTATCCGTCTCTTGTTAATATTGTCCAATCATTCCATAGTGAAGATACAAGTATAAGAGACCTCTGGAATTAATATTTCCTCCACATTGTAACCATTGGCTGCAAGGCATTTTAATATAATACGTGGTGTCTTTTCCAAATGTGGAACAACTTGAAGGTAGAAATCACCAGGTTTTAAAGTTTGCCAGTCAAGTGCAGAGAGCTGTATTACAATTTTTTCAGAGATGCATAAAGGCCAGCCTTCATAACGGAATAGTAATCCACAATATTGAAACCGTTAAACATAAAAGGTTCTTGTTTAAAAGCTGCTTTTAGAGCTAAAACAACTAAAGCACATTCAGCAGTTCATTATCAGAAGTACATCAATGGAAACTAATAGCAGTAAGCTAAATTGACATCATCCTGAACAGTGTTAAATTTTTATAAGGTATGCATACAAATCTGCTAATCTTCAACAGGCTCACATTTGTGAAATTTAGAATACACACAATTTTAAATGACAATACAAAATACATATTTGAATATTAGTACAAAATAAGGAATTCTTTAAATTCAAAGTACAAACTGAAAATCCTCCTGTTACGTTGATACTGCAGTACTAAATTGAGGCTGGATCAGTCAGAAAAGGTTCTATCAATGATCTGTGACATATCAACAACCATTGCTTTTCCTTTCCATGGAGACAAGATCCTTGGAGTTGTTTGTGCAATCATAAAGTCCATCCAGAATCAGTTTTCTGGTCTCACCACTGTCCTGAATGATCAGTTCTTAATTGATTCCTCCTGAACCCCTCACGCCACGTCACTACTACAAATGCGTATGAACCCATCTTAAGCACCAGAAAAGAAATAAATAGTTCCTCAGATATTGGTCTCCATCTCAATTCTAAAGCTGACAAAGGCAACAATTATTGGAAAGGTGTAGTGAGACATGAAATGAGAAGCTGACCAGCATTGGATTTCTTTTTTTAGATAAATGTAGAGATCATATTCAGTTCTTTATTAATGATATTTAGACAAAAAGGACAACTACAAAACAATATTGATGCATTTGCAGTTCAAATTATGTCATTTTATCAACCACATCACCAGTTGTCCATTGTGACAATTACTAGAGCCAAACATGAAGCAGAATCTGGATGGATTGTAACAGCAGCATTCTAACCAAACAGCAGAAATGCCCTGATCTCAGTCCCTTATTATTGCACATTATTACAAATTATTGCATATTGGTAAATTATTTTTTTATTATTCTGTACTTTATTATTAATTAAGTCTGCACATTGCTAAACGTGCTTTAAGTGTTGTTGTAACGAAAGAATTTCCCACTCGGGATTAATAAAATATTTATTATTATTATTCTTAAAGAGCCAACAAGCAAAAAGGCTATCTTGGATCTGCTGATGTGTAATGAAACAGGCTTAATAAATTATGTCACAATAAAAATCCCCGAGGAAGCAGTGATCACAGTATGATAAAATTTGGCTTGAGGATGAGAAACTGAAAAAGAGGGAAAAAGCAAAGGAATGAAGTGACTGTCAGTCACATTTGGCTGGGGAAATAAATTAGCAAGTCAGGCAATAGGCAAGCATCTAAGGATATTTATGAAACCCAGCAAAAATATATCCCAGTAAGGAGAAAGATGCCAAGGTGATGAACTAACCAAAGCTAATCGAGGAAGTCAAGGAGTGTTTTAGGAGAAAAATCATAAAGATATCAAAAATAAAGGACGATTAAAAATCACAAAGGAAACTCTGACAGCCTCTGCTATCCAACCATTTGAAAATTCTGATGAATCAACATCTTGGCTATTCTCCCTTGTACTATTTACACTCATCTGGTCAAGACAGTGCTGTGATGAAATATTTGTCAAGGTTTTGGCTCAGATTTACTTCCTTTTTTCGGTCTGTAGGAATGGTTTAGGGGCAGGGCAAGGAATTAGGGACAGGAATGAGGGAGAGTTAGAGGTCAGGGATAGTAAATGAAGAGCCAGGGGCAGGAACCAGTGTTTGAAGTCCAAGTTGGTGCACTCTGCGGTCAAAGGTCAGCAATCCCAGAAGTCAGGTTGGTAGGTAGTGAGGAAACCCAACGAATCCTGGTCAGAGATCCATATGGGTAGGAGTCATCAGGGCTGGTAACCTCTCAAGTCAGAGGTCCATGCATGTCAATAAATCAAGGCCCGAAGGTGAAACTTGTGATCAGAGAGTCCTAGGATTGAGACCTGAAGGTTAAAGTCCTGTGATCAGCAAGTTCTGGGTTCAATACCCAGTGGGTGACTGAGTCTGAAGAACAAAGTTAAAGATCAGTCCGCGGGTTGGCGAGTCCAGAAGGTCAAAGACCAAAGTTGGCAATTCTAAAGGTAGAGATCTGAAGGTTGTAACCCTTGGCTCGGCTTTTCTGGAGACCAGAGGCCTGATGTTTATGAGTCCGGACTAGAAATTGGAGGTTGGAGGCTGAAGTCTGAGTGTTTGGGGTCAAGAACCAAGGCCCAGAAGCAGCCTGTCCTGTCTATGTATGTGAGTGGGTAGGAGGGTTGGACAATGGGAAAGGGTATGTTTTGCTGCTGTTATTTTGTTTCCTTATTGATGTTGCTTGTGTTACTCTGTTGAACATTATGAGCATGTTATGTTGGAACTGAAATGTGTGCCCCAGCGTATCCTAAAGTGTGTTGGTTGTTAATGCAAATGACGCATTTGTGTTTCAATGTACATGCGATATATAAACCTGAATCTGAATCTGAATTCCTGGCCCTCACTAGGTCCTGTTTCCATCATTCCCTTTACACTTACTGCAGCCCCTTTTCTCACGCTCCCTTCAAATTCAGGAGGAAGCAGCTTTTCATTATCCATCCTCTGAAATCTCCTGATTCTTTAATGAGATCCTATTGTACACAATCTCCAACAAGTAAGATTCACTGAACTCAAATCGCTCCTTTTAAGATTTACATTCTCATCAAGGCAAGCATAGCACTCCTTAAACTAGGAGATAAAAACATTATGCTGATGGTCTTACTAAAGTATTATTCAATTATAACAACACTACAACACACTTTTATCTACCCCTTTTGAAATACAGGGAAGGTTTTAATTGTCCTTTCTAATTGCTTGATGTAACTTTTTTTTATTCATTCACAGGAAATAGGTATCAATTACCCTAACTCCATCCTTATAGGCCTCCTACATCACCAACTGCAGTTCTTTTGGTGAGGGTATAACCACTGTGTATTAGTGAAAGGAATTCCATATTTCAAACACGATGGTGAAGAAGGATATATTTCCCAATCAGATAGGCATCTGACCTGGAAGGGAAGCTATAGGTAATGTGCCTGTATGCTTTATGCTCTGTTCTTCCTGGTGATACAGGTTACATATTTCAATTTTGTGTAACATTAAGCTATTTGAGTAACTGCTCTTGCATCCTGTTCCAGTAAATTTGGGATCAAGGGGGACCATATAAATGTTAATGTTTTTATCTATTTATTTTATTTAGCGATATAGTGCAGGGTAGGCCCTTTTGACCCATCAAGTTATGCCACCCCAGCCAAGTTGCTAGCTCAACACTCAACCCAGCACAGATGGAAAAGGTGCAAAGAGCCGGCCGGATTCGAACCCAGGACCACTCGCCTCAAAGTCCGGTGAGGATGCTACTACACCACCGGCTGGCTTTGATGAAGGTTTGGTTGGTGAATTTTTTAATGGCATACAGATAAATGGGAAAGTAATTTCTGAGCAGGATACAATGAGACTGCGGAGAAATTCATAGCACAGAGAACTAGGAAAAAGGATACAATTTGAAAAATGAGATTGCCCATTTTAGGAGAAAAAAAATCAGAATTTTAAATAAATAGTTGAGAAGCTCTGGGATCTAGAAGTATATGGTTGTTCTAGTCAGAAATGACTAGTAGACAGGCATAGCAATTAGGAAAACTAACAGAATGTTCTTATCTATTGTGAGCAAAATTAAATACAAATCCAGAGAGTCCAAATAATTCTTTGACTTCACAAGACTTGTTTTATTTTCTTTTTACTAATGCTGTCTGATCTGCTGAGTGTTTCAAACATTCTGCTTTTTTTCCCAACCTATGCATTTTTTTGATTTAGCAAAAGTTGGGAGCTGATACTTCAAGATGCTGGGGGCCTCGGTGCAACTAAATCCAAGGGCGGGGGGAGTGGTGGGGTGGGTAAAGGGTCCAGTTTAGTTCTTCTTATTTATGAAAGGCTATTATTCGACTAGATGTAAGAGTATAATGCATAATGAAGCAGTTCATTGACGACTGATAGGACAAATATATGGATGTCTAATGAGGAAAGGATAGACCTGCTAGGTGTGTAGCTACTGGAGATTAAAAGAGAATGAGGGAGGGAGAGAAGTAACTGACAGAAACATATCTTGATTCACTGAGGATTTAAAACATTGATGTGGAATGATGTTTCTGCTTGTGAGAGATCCTAGAACTAGAAGTCACTGTTTAAAAGTGAACATCACCCATCTAAGACAGGCATTTTTTTTCCCCTCACATCTTCTTATGAAATATGAGGTTATTTGGCCCAACAAGACTATTCCAGCTGATTCCATTTCATTACATCCTAATCTCGCCATCAACTTGGCTCCAATTCTTGTGCTATCCACCTACATGAGGGGCAATTTAAAGAAGCTAATTAATCTACCAGCATAATCTCTGGTAGATGGGTAGGATGAGTGACCGAGGTTCTACACAGAGTGTTCAGGGAGCTGAATTGAATTTTTTTCTGACATCCTTCACATCCATGAGGAGTAAAAATCTTTATGTTCCGTCTCCGTCTAAATGTGCAATCATAGTAATTTATAATAAATAGAACAGTCAATGCAACATAGATGTGACTATCAGCTACTTGAACAGAAAAGGCTAAGAAAATTTTAGAAATTAGTAGTATACTGTAGATTTGGAATGGAGCTCCCAACACAACCGCCATACACGGCGGCATCTTGTTTGCTAAGTTAAAAAGTAGGACATCCAAGGTTCTGATCTTAGGATTGCGAGCCATGCAATGTACTGGTGAGGCAAAAACTATACTTTTACTATACTTTATTGTCACCAAACAATTGATACTAGAACGTACAATCATCACAGCAATATTTGATTCTGCGCTTCCTGCTCCCTGGATTACAAATCAATAGTAAATATTAAAATTTTAAATTAGAAATCATAAATAGGAAATAGAAAAATGGAAAGTAAGATAGTGCAAAAAAACCGAGAGGCAGGTCCAGATATTTGGAGGATACGGCCCAGATCCGAGTCAGGATCTGTTCAGCAGTCTTACCACAGTTAGAAAGAAGCTGCTCCCAAATCTGACCGTACGAGTCTTCAAGCTCCTGAGCCTTCTCCGTGGAGGGAAGAGGGACGAAGAGTGTGTTGGCTGGGTGGGTCGTGTCCTTCATTATCCTGGCAGCACTGCTCCCACAGCGTGCAGTGTAAAGTGAGTCCAAGGACAGAAAATTGGTTTGTGTGATGTGCTGCGCCGTGTTCACGATCTTCTGCAGTTTCTTCCAGTCTTGGACAGGACAACTTCCAGACCAGGTTGTGATGCACCCTAGAAGAATGCTTTCTACGGTGCATCTATAAAAATTAGTGAGGGTTTTAGGGGACAGTTCAAATTTCTTCAGTTTTCTCAGGAAGTAAAGGCACTGGTGGGCCTTCAACTCTGCTTGGTTGAATCAAGTCAGGTCACTTGTGATATTGACCCCGAGGAACTTAAAGCTTTTGACCTGTTCCATTTGCGCACCAGCGATGAAAATTGGGTCGTGCGGTCCGCTATTCCTTCTGAAGTCAACAACCAATTCCTTCGTCTTGCTGGTGTTCAGGGATAGGTTATTGTCTTCACACCATGCCACCAGGTTCTTAATTTCCTCTCTGTACTTAAACTCATCATTACCCGAGATACGGCCTAGAATTGTTGTGTCATCAGCAAACTTATATATTGAGTTTGATGGAAACTTGGCTACCAATCATGGGTGTACAGTGAGTACAGCAGGGGGCTGAGTACGCAGCCTTGTGGGGAACCGGTGCTCAGAGTGATTGTAGAGGAGAGCTTGTCCCCTATTTTTACAGCCTGGATCCTGTCTGTGAGGAAGTTGAAGATCCAGCTGCAGATCTGAGTGCTAAGGCCCAGGTTCCGGAGCTTAGGAATCAGTTTACTTGGAATGATGGTATTAAAGGCAGAGCTGTAGTCAAAGAAAAAGAGCCTTACATATGCGATTATACAGTTTAATACACGGAAAGTGGGACCTATACAATAAGGATGGTTTGCGCTTAAAATTGGAGGGGAACTAATATCCTAGCAGGAAGGTGTGTTAATGCTGCATGGTGGGATTTAAAGTAGAATTGCAGAGGGATAGAAACCAGAGTGCCAGAACAGTTAGTGGAGGGCTTGTGGAGGTAGATGCTGGTAAGACCTCAGACAAAGTTAGGAATCAAAAGGTTGAGCATGGTCTGACTAGCGTCCTGAACTGTGTGTTTTTCAATGCAAGAAGTATTGTAGGAAAGGTGGATGATAACGCTGAAGATGAGGTAGCTGGTTTACAGATGCAGTGTGTAATGAGAAGAGGCTGTTCATAAGACAAAATTGCAGTCAACAGGATGAGTTGCAATGTAGGAGGTGGACAAAATCAAAAAGGGTGAATACAGGACTGAAGGTGTCATAGTTAAATGCATGCAGTATATGGAATAAGGTAGATGAAAGTAGCACTGTTTCAGATTGACACGTATGATGTTATAGGCATCACTGAACCATGGCCAACCCATCACAATTGGTGTTCAGTCACGAATGTGGCTATGGAGTTAAAGTTTGTTTTTTTTTATTGATTAATTGACAAACATAGGCCTTTCCAGCCCTTCGAGCCATGCTACCCAGCAACCCCCCCCCCCAATTTAATCCTAGACTAATAATGGGACAACTTACAATGACCTATTAACCTACCAACCAGTAAGTCTTTGGACTGTGGGAAGAAACCAGAGCACCTGGAGGTAATGCACAGGGAGAACTTACAAACTCTTTACTGGCAGCAATAGGAATTCAAACTGGATCACCTCTACTGTAAAATGTTGTGCTAACCACTAGCTTCTTCCGGGATGCTGGAATTAGTACACCTGTTCTTCCGGCTAATTCTCAATCTCTTGGAGGCATCTTTGATAGTATGTTTCCAGGGATTTTATGTGCCTGCTGGATGTTGTCCATGACTTTGATAAGGTCCCACGTAAGAGGTTAGTGGGCAAAATTAGAGCACATGGTATTGGGGGTAGGGTACTGACATGGATAGAAAATTGGTTGGCAGGCAGGAAACAAAGAGTAGGGGATTAACAGGGCCTTTTCAGAATGGCAGGCAGTGACTAATGGAGTACCGCAAGGCTCGGTGCTGGGACCACAGCTATTTACAATATACATTAATGATGTAGATGAAGGGATCAAAAGTAACAATAGCAAATTTACAGATGACACAAGCTGGGTGACAGTGTGAAATGTGAGGAGGATGTTATGAGAATACAGGGTGACTTGGACAGGTTGGGTGAATGGGCAGATGCAGTTTAATGGGGATAAATGTGAGGTTATCCACTTTGGTGGCAAGAACAGGAAAGCAGATTACTATCTGAATGGTGTCAAGTTAGGAAAAGGGGAAGTACGACGAGATCTGGGTGTCCTTGTTCATCAGTCACTGAACGTAAGCATATAGGTACAGCAGGCAGTGAAGAAAGCTAATGGCATGCTGGCCTTCATAACAAGGGAAGTTGAGTATAGGAGCAAAGAGGTCCTTCTGCAGTTGTACAAGGCCCTGGTGAGACCCCACCTGGAGTACTATGTGCAGTTTTGGTCTCCAAGTTTGAGGAAGGACACTCTTGCTATAGAGGGAGTGCAGCTGAGGTTCACTGAGTTAATTCCAGGGATGGCAGGAATGTCATAAGTTGAAAGATTAGAGCGACTGGGCTTGTATACACTGGAATTTAGAAGGATAAGAGGGGATCTGATTGAAACGTATAAGATTATTAAGGGATTGGACACGCTAGAGGCAGGAAACATGTTCCAGATGTTGGGGGAGTCCAGAACCAGAGGCCACAGTTTAAGAATAAGGGGTAGACCATTTAGAACGGAGTTGAAGAAAATCTTTTTCACACAGAGGGTTGTGGATCTGTGGAATGCTCTGCCTCAGAAAGCAGTGGAGGCCAATTGTCTGGATTCTTTCAAGAAAGGGTTAGATAGGGTTCAAGATAGCAGAATCAAGGGATATGGGGAGAAGGCTGGAACAGGGTACTGATTGTGGATGATCAGCCATGATCACAGTGAATGGTGGTGCTGGCTTGAAGGGCTGAATGGCTTACTCCTGCACCAATTGTCTATTGACTCCACTCCATATAGCAAGGAGAGGAGGACTATAGTTTTATAGACCAGAAGCTTAGTGTTGGTCCTGATATCTCAATCTTCAAAAACTCCCCTTTCTCAGCCTGGCAAAAGCTCCACTTGCACAGCCTATTCTGCAATTCATTTCAAGATCAATGCTGCCTCTTGAAGAAAAAGGCTGCCAAGATATGGGAAATGATCAGTGTTCTCCAGAGGTATGTTGTCAACTTGGATGATTAGAGGTTTAGGAGCTTGATCTGGAGTAGGTTGGTGCAGGACTTGGATTTTCTTGATGTTCAGATCAAGCTAACAAATAGATATTAAAGCAAGCTAACAAGTGTAATACCCAACTTGTTGGTTTAGCACAGGTAGAAAACCAACCCTTGAATAGGGATAAGATGTAATTAAGGGTTTAAGAGACAATGCTACACTGCAGACAGGCCTATGAGATAAATGGATTGAAAACAAAACCTAAAGAGATTTCCCAGGAATTTAAGGAGGTTTGATTTATCATCAAACACTTAATAAACTTCTACAAATGCACTGTTGAAAGTACCCTGAAATCATGGTGTGGTATGGCAATTTGAATGCTTGTAATATAAGGAGCTGCAGAGTAGTGGACTCTGTCCAATATATCACAGGCATGCTCCTCCCCACCACTGAAATCCAAGGAAATTCAAGAAGGCAACATCTATCAACAAAGAACTCCACCATCTAGGCCATGCCATCTTTTCTCAGCTACCATCAGCAGGAGGTCCAGAAGCTCAAAGTCCCAGACCACCAGGTTCAAGAACAGCTACATCCCTTTAACGATTTGATTCTTGAATCGACCAGCAAAACCCTCACCACTACAGTCGAGGAACATTATGGACACTTTGAACACGCTGCACTGAAATGGACTTGATTCTGGTTCTAATTATGTTTTCTTGTCCTTTCAATTACATGGCTTTAAGGTCAAAAAAGTAATAGCTTCTTGGATGAATAGATTTGATGTTATAAATCGTCTTTAGAGATAAAGTTATTTAGTCTATGACATTGTTTAAAGGGAAAATTTATAGTTCTCATATTTTTGGACAAAGTCATTTCTGGTTCTTCTAAATACATGGCCAAGTTTAGGTAAACTTACTGCAGACGAACTGTACCTTTTCCTGCAGTTTGCTTTGAGCTAGCATCTCTGACAACCGTATTTTACATTTTAAATAAAGACATTTATCATAACCATCACACTATTTTACATTACTTCACTCTTTCATTTTATATTAAGTCATAACATATTAAATCATATTATAAATTACCTCCATTCACTGCTTTTAAACATTTACTTACACAAGCGTCCTGCTGGATGCACTGCAGAATGTGTTTAGCAGGGACGAGGAAATCAATAAGGTAGCACAATCCATCACCACAATATGTTTTCTCCACGACATCAAAAACCTGACAGAGAACAGTGGATGCTGTGGCCTCAAAGGGGGGATAGAGTGTTGACAGAGTATTCTGAATACACGTATCCAAGGACTCAGAATCCTGCCAAAATAAGAGCATAATTATTCAGGAACAACGAAAATAAATAGAATTCTCCCTTGAAACTTCAACAAAATGGGATTCACATCAACCCTTAAGTATTCTTACAAGTTAACTAATTTCTATGAAGAAAATAATGACTAATCCTATCTTTTTGACTCAGGAATACAGACGTGACCAATGGCCATTTTGTTGTATCCTATGAACAAAACAGGTTGAACAAACTATACAAACAAAATGTGCACAAGGTATCATTCATAAATAGATTTTGCATTTTAATTTGTTGCTATCTAAATATAATTTTTTGATAAAGGTTTAACTATGATCTTCTTATATTATTTCTTACATCATGCATTCACGTTACAACATTTACAATGACAGAGACTGCTCTACCACTAATAAATCATTGGCATTTTTTTTTAATAGAAAGTTAAAGATTTCTGCTTTTATCTGACTATATTGAGAAATATTATTTGTTCCATCATATGCCCATGGCAAAAAGAGTTGCTGTAAATTGTGAAGTAATGAATAAAAAGAATTCTATTTTTGCTATGCAGCTCAATAAACAGATGGAACTCCGGAAATGCTGCACATTGCACCAATAAATATGTAAAATATCTACCAGAATTCATATCTGAGACATTGTATTCTATCCATTGTATAGAATGGATGATAACACCCTCAATGTTTGCAGACTGGCAGGTAGAACTGCTCAAATGCTTGCATCAAATCTAGTAAGGAAACAATGAGGTAGCTTAAAAAGCTTCTGTTCATTACCTAAACTTCAAGGAAGAGGTATTAATATGATGGTAATTATTTTGAATGAAGCATAATCCTCTTATTTCACCTCAAGTACATCATGCTTTATCAGCAGAAAGAGCAGCATAATTCAGAGCTAAAATTATTCACGTATAGAAGTCAGTCAGGTGTTTTTTCTCTTTATTTATTCATGGGATGTGGACATCGCTATCCATGCCTGCATTTATGTCCATCTCATTCTCTCCCTGAACTAAACAAATAGTTAAAAGTAAACTCATCAACAAGTCTAGAGCAGCGATTCCCAACAAGGGCAGTTATTTGTCCCAAGGGGGTATGAGCAGAAATAGAAGTTGTCGGGGGGTGGGGGGGGAAGCAGTAAGCAGCACCCTAACTTGAGACATGAGACTTGACCAACAATTAGCAGAACAGGCATTTTCTAAAACAAAAGGATGAGGCACTGGAACACAGCAAGAACCATAGCTCTGCAGGCAGTGAGCACTTGTCTTCACAGCACATCTGAAACTCAGCAATTTCATCCAACTGTATCAACCAAAAAGACATTAATGGGGATGCATAAATTAGCAACCAGTGTGCCCAACAATTCCCTTTAACTTGCACCACAGAACAAGTTCATGCAATTTAACAGCTGCTAAGTCAAGTACACCCTCTCAACTTTCTCTACAGATCAACAGAAAACAGGTCATGCAACGATATAGCGCTGGTTGGAACCAGGCAGTAAAAGGCAGCCAGTCACTGGAACTGCCAACCCTGATGATTCCTCTTGAGCTGTTCAAAGTGACCCCTTGGCTTCATATCTGCAGTCAAGAACCATTTTTGGGGATTATGAGACTTCCTTGACTGGTCAATTGCACTAACTGGGGTGGTATCAAGGTAGCTTGCCAAACACTTGCTCTATCCCGACTAACATTCAGATTCCAATCTGGACCCTTTTTAACTTAATTTTCGCTATTGTGATCGTTTTTACCTTCGCCTTGCCGCACCTCTGCACGCTGCTACCATCGTTCCATCTGTGTCAAGTTGCCAAAGTTGGTGTTACTAAGTACTGCCATGCAGGGTGTTCAAACTTTTGCTTCAGGCCCCTTTCCTTTCTTGTTATTTTGAAACTGTAAAAGATGGAAATAAAAAAGTTTTCTTGCTTAAAATATTATAGAAATGTGTCATCTTTAACTTTATGCCTTTTGGAAATCAGTTCATCTTTTCCTCGCTTAGCTATTCACAGTAACAGAAATTTTGACCAGGGTGCCCAAACTTTTGCATGCCATTGTATTAGTTGTATTCTGTACAAACAAGTCACAGCTTTAGCCCGAGATCATGACAAATATGTGGATCAGTGAGAGGGGAAGGTAAAGCAAGTGATGCCAGAGCACAGGGAATTATTTGAGAACTATCCATGGGATTTCAAGTGTGAATTTTGGAAAACAGCTTTGGTTTGAGTTGCAATGTTGCAATTGTTCATTCATATCAGCTAGGTATTTGTGTGACAAAAATATGTTCAGGCTTATAACATATAATGTCCCTACTCAGCAAGATACCTGATGGTTGCTGACATTTGTACTCTAAATATGAAACAATGTCTTCAGGTGAACCAGGTTGTATTATTGGGAGAAGACAGTATTTAAAGGGTTGAGACTCATCTACTGTACGGTTTCAGAAAAACAAAATTCATGAAAACTTCAAAATTTATAAATTTATGAGATGTACAAAATCTAACTAAGCACCAACTGCATTTGAAAAATGTTATCTTGCACTGAAATATATTTGGATTTGTTGTGATCACTTTAACTGATGAAACAATGCTTGAATGTTAAATGTTTCATTGAAGAAAAACCATTAGGATTCAGTTACTGTATGAGAATATACAACTGTTAAATAGCTTTGTGATTGATGTAGTTTAAAAATACATACAGAAAGGGATATTGGAAAAGTGGAATAAAAACAATTCATGACATAATATATACTGTCGAGCTGATCGTAGTTGTGATGTTAACAACTTCTTTCTCAGAAAACACAAGGAAACTATCTCATTACTCTCAAACTGAAGTGACATCATGGGTATTTTCAATATCTCATTGGAGTCTAAATACAGTAGCTTTGAAAGTAAAAAGTTTATTCAAATGAAATTTCAATTTGATAATTTAAACCCATATGGTGCTTTATAATACAAAGCAATTTAACAGGAATCCTTTTAAAAACTAGTATTTTCTGAAACTTAATGATTCTTTATTTTGAAAGGTATGTAAAGTGCTTGAAAACTAAAGTGCTTGAAGATATCTTTGACAGATGTGTAAAGGTATTCAAATAGTCTGTGAAAACTCTTGATTGCAGAGTAAAATGGACTCTTCAGTTATCAAGATAAAGCTTAAATTGCACACATACCTTTAGTGACCACCAACATACCTGTATTAAAAAGTGCTCTCTGGAAAAACATATATCGCCATCTCAGATTGGGAAGCCCAAGTTCCAACTGTAACAATTCTTCACTTGACCATAATCAACATCGATGTGATTTCTGTTTGCTGAGAATGAACCACTTTAATGACATCTTAAAGTAGTTATTGGAGCTTAACCAGAAGCAGCCCAACAGTTCAAAGGTGTTTATACATTTTCAGTTCATTGACGTTGCCTGACTTATTGAGCTTCTCCAACTTTGTGTTGCTCCCGATTTCCAGCATTTCCAGTCTCTTCTATCTCCATTAAGCTCCGAAGACTTCATGGTGGTTTGTACTATATTAAAACTGATTTTTGTTCAACTATTTTATTCTGCCAGTTTTCAGTAGATCTGTAAAAAAACTTTCCTCAAAGTCTGTCATGTTTTGCATTGCTAACATGCCAGTGTTTTTCAGTACAAAGGATCAATTTCTGGAGCAATATTCAATTCTTTTTCTTCTTCGTGGTAGGTCCCACAGGTCTTTCCTGATTTCATAAACCAACTTTTTTTATGTCGTGACTATACATACAATTTTTTCTGTTTAAAGAGAATCACGACCTTCAGACCGCCGAGACCTTCAGACATCATCGGCCTCAGAGTCTGGTTCCTGAATTGTTGGGAGTCGTGTCACTGACTTAGTGTCAAGCTCTGCAAAACAGGTTATATGGAAAATACACCAAGTTAATTGTAGAAACAATAAAGTTTTCTAAGTAGAATCAAAACTACAAAGCAATTGTGCCAATTCCATTTCGTCCGAAAACATGCCATTGAACTTCTGTGTAGGGAGTAGGTCGCCATCAGCAAAATATCTTTTATACATTTAGCCCTACTGACATTACAGGATAGTGTTTATGGAAGTGAATAAACAGTCAACGTTTTGAGCCGAAACAGTTCATCAGGATTCAATGTCAACAGTGTATTCATTTCCAGACACTGTCTGACCTGCAGATATTTCCAGCATCTGCAGAATCTCTTGTCTTACAGAATTTTATTGCATTGCTCTGTGCATTTCTCAACACACCATGTTAATTTATATTTTGACACCTCAGCCAATAAATTATTCTCCAATGAAAATGCATTAACTGCCCCATGAGCAATCATCATATGAATTTTCTTTTTTTTTTATTTTATTTTTATTTGGATAAGGAATTCACAATTATCATATACTTTTTTCACACATATAACCTTTTCCATTTTTTTATATATATAAAACTACAATTATTTATACATTCTTAAGTACACATTGAGATGATATAAAAGGAAAATAAACATTTAAATAGATAATTATGTACTGTGGTAAATCTAACCTATTAGGCTAAGTAATGAAATTAGTTGTTAAGAAAAATGGTAATAATAGTTTCCATACAACCCTTCTGGACCATTTCCACTGGTCTAAAATGTTGCATACAAGCCTATATACCAACCATTGTAGGTGTTTATATCCCAATTTGTTCATGCTTGTTCCTGCCCGCAGACATAATTATCCAATCCCTATGTACTTACTTACTTAATTTTTTCATTTTTTTTATCACTTTCCCAAATCTTTCCCTTTACTTGTGTTAATTCTCTATTTTCCAAAAAAAAAACAAACATTTAGACTAGGGGTGTTTACGTTAGCAATATTACTGTGTTGATGAGAAGAGCAATATAAATCATTAGGAGAGTCATCTAAAGTCTGCTCGCATTGGGGTTATATATTCAATCCATTTATTCCAGATTTGATAAAATGCTTCTTTTTGAGTTCTCAGGGAGTAAGTCAACTTTTCCATTTTAAATATTTCCAAGATAATTTTGTACCAATCTTCCAAAGTAGGTGGTATTGGATTTAGCCATTTTCTAGTGATTGATTTCTTACTTGCCGCTAAGAGGGCCTGCAGCAACTTTATATCTTCCTTCTGTTCAAGGAACAATACATGCCCCAAATAGAGCGTCTCAAAGTTCAGAGGTATCTGGGACCTAAGTACCTTAACTAATGTTCTATGAATACCTTCCTAAAATAGACTTAATTTAGGGCAATCCCAGAAAATATGAAAATGATTCGCCTCCTTGGAGCCGCACCTTCTCCAACACATCACATTTGTATCTTTATATTTTTCCTGATATGGGGTCTTGAAGTATCTTATAATGTTTTTCCAACAATGTTCTCTCCAAGTCAAAGAATTAGTCGAGGACCATTGAAAGCTGCAGATTTTCCCCCAAGCCTCCTCTGAAAGTACCAACCCCGCTTCTTTCTCCCACTTCTCTTTAATATACAGTGTATTTACAGTTTTAGCATGGGAGAGTGCATTATATAGGCGAGAAACTGATTTACTAGGTATTGAACTGCAAGCCGAATTCAGAATCTTGAAAAATTCTAATTCTACTTTTGATAGGTCTGTATATCTACAACTCTGGTTAACATAGTTTCGTATTTGAAGGTACCTAAAAAAGTCATAATGTTCTAGGCCATGTTTGTCCTGCAGGATTTGGAAACTTTGTAATACTCTTTTATCTATAAATGAGAGGTAGGTTTTAAGACCTTTCTTTATCCATAGCTCAAATCTTTTATCTCCTCTGTTGGGAAGGAATTCGGTATCATATGCACACCATCTAAAGAGTTTTAACATGTTATTAATTCCACATGAATTAACCACCTTCTGCCATACTTTTAATGTAAGATTTATCCAAGCATTATTAAATTTTTCCAACTGGGCCATCAATACTTTGTCAGCTATTGAGGCCTGAAGAGGAAAACTGTCAACTAATCCAAATTCTATTTCCTTCCATCTAGCCTTATATTCCCTATTACACCAATATAACAGAGGGGTTATCTGTGAGGCATAAAAATAATTTCTCAGGCAAGGAAAAACCATACCTCCTCCTTCCTTCCCTAACTGTAAGGTGTTATATCGAATTCTAGGTTTCCTTCCTTGCCAAATGAAGCAGGAAATCCATTTGTCCCATTCCCTGAATTGATTATCATCCACCTCCACCGGTAAAGTACGGAAAAGATACAATAACCGAGGAAGAATATTCATTTTTATAGTATTTATCCTTGAATTTAAACTTAAAAAGGGGATAAGATTCCATCTATGCATATCTGCTTTTATCTCTGAGATTAATGGCCCATAATTTACCTGTGACAGTGTTGAAAGATCCTTTGGCAGGGTTATTCCTAAATATTTTAATGATTTAGCTTCCCACTTAAGATCGTATGTATCCTGCAATTTTTTGGATGGTGTATAATTTAGGGACATAACCTGCATTTTCTTTACATTTATTTTATAACCTGATATTTTCCCAAAGTCATCCAACAGTGAAAACAATCCTATAAATGATTTTTCTGGTTCACTCAGATAGACCAAAACATCATCTGCGAATAACGCCACTTTCTGTTCAATCCCTGCCACCTTGATACCTTTTACGATTTCGCTCTGTCTTATTAGTTGGGCAAGTCGTTCAATATATAGCGCAAAAAGGAGAGGAGAAATTGGGCATCCCTGTCTAGTGCCTCTCTCTAAAATGAAGGAGTCAGAGAGGTCCCCATTTATCTTAATTCGGGCTGTAGGGCTGTCATATAGAGTCTGAATTACTTTAATAAACCTTTCTTGAAAGCCGAATCTTCCTAACACTCTGTATAGGAATGCCCAACTAACCGAATCAAAAGCTTTCTCAGCGTCCAATCCTACTACCATTGTCTGTCTCGTTCTTATTAACCTGTTCTAATATGTACAGAGTTCTCCTTATGTTGTCTTTGTTGAATAAATCCAGTCTGGTCTAAATGGATTAGACCAGGTAAAAGCTTTTCCAATCTGCGCGTTAATATAGATGTAAATAGTTTGTAATCTAAATTAAGAACACTAATTGGCCGATAATTGCCACATTCTAGTTTATCTTTACCCTCTTTAGGAATAACTGAAATAATCGCTTCTCTCCAGGAAGGTGGAGTTTCTCCTCTCTGCAAGATCAAATTAAAGGTGTTAAGTAGTAATGGGGCTAACTGTGTCTTC
Organism: Mobula hypostoma; assembly: GCF_963921235.1. Lineage (NCBI taxonomy): Eukaryota > Metazoa > Chordata > Chondrichthyes > Myliobatiformes > Myliobatidae > Mobula > Mobula hypostoma. Next base: position 53,721,584 of record NC_086102.1, on the reverse strand, counting down.
AGGGATTTGTACCACTCTGAGGTAAACCCATCAGAACCCGGGGACTTTCCAGCCTTTAACCTAGAGATAGCCACGTTCAGTTCTTTGACAGTTACTGGTTCTAATAAACGTTCATTTTGTAAATCTGTAAGTTTAGGTAGATCTAAAAAATTCAATACACTGTCTATATAGGGCTCATTGGGGGCCCGGGGTTGGGAGTACAGCTCTCGATAATATGTTTCAAAACTCTCTTGAATTTTCCCTATTGTACTCTCCACAAGCTTTGTCTTTGGATTCTTTATTTTATGAATTGTATTGTCTGCTTGTTGTTTTCGTAATTTATATGCTAATAATCTAGCTGATTTACCTCCTACTTCATAATTCTTTTGTCTCAGGTAAAGAAAATTTCTTTGAGTTTCCAACGTATAAATATCATCAATTTCACTTTGCAATTTCCTAATTTCCTGTTTTCGATTTGAATTACTTTTGTTGCTATCTACAACTTGAAGTTGTTTTAATTTTTCTTGAAGGTCTGCTAATTTTTGTGCATTGATTTTTTTCATGTGAGTAGTAATGGAAATAATTTTCCCTCTCAGTACAGCTTTCAATGTATCCCATAATATCACTGGTGATGTTTCTCCCGTGTCATTAAGGTCTAGATATTCTTTGATTTCTCCCCTTAATCTCTCCATTACTTTCGGGTTATTGAGTATATGTGAGTTTAGCCTCCATAGTGTTTTCCTCATTTTTCTTTCCAGGATTAGAGACATAGAGACCGGGCTATGATCCGACAGATCAATTGTTGCAATATTACAGTTTTTTATCCTGAGTCTATCTGTATTAAAGATAAAGAAATAGTCTATCCTTGAATAGGCTGAATGAGGGAAAGAGTAATATGTATAATCTTTACTAGTAGGGTGTAATTCCCTCCAGACATCTATAATTCCCAACTCCCCCATCAATGAATTCACTTTCCGAGTCAAAGGTTTATTCTGAGTAACTATTCTTGAAGAATCTAATATAGGATTTAATCTAATATTAAAATCCCCTCCACAAATTACTACCCCTCGAGAACTGACCATTAGGTCAAAAATGTGTCTATAAAATGACCATTCACTACCTGGAGGAGCATAAACATTCAGCAATGTTATTTCTGTACCTTCTATTCTTCCTGTGATTTTTACAAACCGTCCTTCTTTGTCTCTAGTCTCTGAAATATGTTCATAATTAAGAGTACTTGATATTAAAGTAGCTATCCCTCTTTTGTGACTCAATTTATATGATGAATAAAATATATGCTTAAAGCCCATTCTTTTTAATTTTCCATGTTCAGATTGGCTCATATGTGTTTCCTGGAGGAAAGCTATTTGTACCCTCTCTTTTTTCAAGTTAGACATAATCTTATTTCTTTTAATTGGATTCAAAACCCCATTAACATTATAGGAAATTATTTTTACCAATTCAGTTTGCATTTTTCTCTGGTAGAAAAAAAGCACTCTCCTTTTCTAACCAAACAGTAAGCAATCCCTTCTCAACAGTAAACCAAGACATATAACCACACCCTAGACATTTCTGAACGTATAACATTTGAAAATTTTTCCCGACTTCCCACAGTGAGGCCTGAGCACCGACCCGCCTCAGTTCAGAGGGATAACCTCTATCTTCACCCTGTGTTAGAGGGCCCTCAGCAGTATTGAATAATCATAGAGAATTTTCTCCTATTTATGTCTCGACCATATTGCTATCATTCAAGTTATTCCGCCTAGTTTATTTTCAGTTACCAGTTTTCATTTTACTTTTAAGTCCGATTTACTCTTTTCAGTCATTTCTCTTAATTAATCTGTATTCTCTGTACATTCGTGTCTGAATATTTGCAGCTTTTCCTTGTAGTTTGACACTCTGGTTCGAGTGGAGCGTCCTCGCCCCACTAACTGCCACGACTTCTGCCGAATCCTCTCCAGCAGCGACTCCGGTTGGGTGATAACTTTAATAGGTAGTCCCTGGTCCGCCAGGTCCAACATTGCCTCCTCCACCGTAGCGTAAGTTTTTGTCCCTTCGTCGTAAAAGACTCTCAGCCGAGCTGGATACAGGGTCTGGAATCTGATGTTGTTTTCCTTCAGGACCCTCCGTGTTTCCATGTATTCCTTCCGTCTGGCAAGAATCCCCGGTGCGTAGTCGTGGTCTAAACTGATTCTGCAGTTGTTCCACATGAAACCTTTCTTTTGCCATGCTCTTTTAAGCACCTCTTCCTTCGTTCTGTAACTGAGAAATCTGATCAGAATCGATCTGGGCTGGGCGCCTGCCGGGGGCTGTGGTGCCAACGCGCGGTGAGCCCTTTCTATCTGTAGGTCTTTTGCGTCCGGTATATCAAGGTTCTCTCTAAGCAGCTTCTCCACGAAGGGAATCATCAATCCGGCTTTACCTTCGGTTCCTTCGGGAACTCCGTAGATCCTCACATTTTCCCTTCTCGAGCGGCCTTCTTGATCTATTAGCTTCCACTGGAGCTGGTCTTGTAGCTTCAGCATTTCTGCTATCACTTCCTCGGCGTTTTGTAGCTTCTCTTCAATTCCAACAATCCTCGCTTCGGCTTCATCTATCCGCGAGTTAGTTTTTACTATTTCTCCTTTAATATCTTCCAGCTGTTTGCTGTTATCTTGTCGGAACCCGCGAATCTCTCCGAGAATCAAAGACAAAGTCACCGATTCCCCCTCATTATCTCCGTCCTGGCTTGCCGTGGGGGAGCTAGGCCCGTCGCCTTGCTGCGTCTCTTTATGTTTATCAGCCTTCAAAGCGGACTTTTTATTCTTGTTCTTAGACATCATCCTTGCCCCTTTTATTAATATAGTTATGCAATATTAAGTATTTGTCTAAATTCGATTTTGGGGCAGTTTACCTTCTTTTTTGTCGAGAGACCTTTTCCTTACGCCGCCATTCCCTTGATGACCCGGAAGTCCTCCCATCATATGAATTTTCAAACTGAGATCACTAAGGGCTTCATTTAGTTAAATATTATTAAAAATTTTTAAGGATGTTACAGGGGCCTTTACTTAATTGAAGCCATGGAAGAGAGATTATATAATCGCCCAGGGACATATGTATCTGTGCAAGAGAGATGCGCATGGTGTGGACAACTATATCTATTGTTTCTGTATGACTTACTATTAAAAAGACCAGATAAAGGGTGTAAACTTGTGGATAAATGTTTCATTTTCATACAAGTAGTCTTCCACTGTAAATAATTACAAGGACAATTAGGTAACCTGAAAGACTACAAGAGAATAAGATTCCTAATTGTTTATTAACATACTATGTTTTCCTTATTTCCGTTCAGTTTTCTGGAGGTTATCGTAACTTTTACCAAAAAATTTACACCTAATAAGTGTATCTCTGCTGCAAGCATTGAATTCAGCTGATCTGCCAAAATACCCTATCAGGGGATCATTCAAGTACAACTCTTGACTACATTTATAGCAGAACCTGTTTTCAATAATGTCTACAATGGGATATACCAGCAAGAGCCAATGGATAAAACTTAAAATTCTACCTTTACATAAAGTGCTACCAATGAAGTATGAAAATATAATACTACTATTGCTAGCGAGTCAATGCACATTGAGAAGACCAAATATATAGATTCAATTTTGTTAAATATTTCATTTCAGAGCAGAGAACAATCTTGAATTTGGGTATACAAACAGAAAGTACTGGAAATACTAAGCAGGTAACCTGTTTACTAACCTGTTTACTGTCAATACATTGTTTCCCTGTGAGTGTATCAGACTGAAAATATTTTCACTTACCAGGCAAACGTACTACGCTTAACTTTCCTACACTGCCTGGTCCAACAGCATTCTTAATCTCCATAAGAAACTCGTTGGAGTTTTCATTCCCTGTCACTGTTTAAAATACACAATTGTAAATATACAGCAAAATAGGAACATTTGAATGTGAAGATTGATACATAACATCCATTTTAAATTTGAACAGAGTACTACACAGGAATTCGACACACTGTTTACACTTCATCAATCTTACATCCACCAATCATTTACTGGCCTCCAGCTCACTTCTTCACCTCCCAATTTTACATTGGCTACCTTGCCATTCCACTCTTAGTCCTGAAGCAGAGTTTTCACCTGCAACATCAACCATTTCTTTCCCCACTTCAGATGCTGCTCAAATTCCTGAGTTCCTTCAGCAGATTGTTGATGTCTCAACACTCAATGATAATGGTGCAATAAAAAAATTAATTGAGATTGAAAAGGGAATATGAGGGGAAACAAACAAATGTTCCTGATACTTGCTTCCTATTTGACATTTGCTTTGAGATAGTGGTGTGTGGCATTTATTCTATTGCAAATAATTTTCTTCATTTTACAAACACCAAGCAATGAAATTTCATTTTACAATCGGGTGAAGTACATGCGGAAAATGACTTTGAATATCCAGCATCACAATATTAAAGGACTCAGACCTTCATTTGGACAGAACAGTATCATATTCCTTCTTTATTCCTACCTCACCAGTAACTTGCTTCTTAAAAGTTCTGCTACATTACAATTATATAGATTTTAGCAAACACTTAACTGTGGCTGTTGTTCATCCATACTTGTTCAACAGACACAAAGCAACTGGTTGGTTTCTCCTGATCTGTGTTAATTTGAACGACCCAACATTATGCAATATATACAATTAGAAATCAGATTTTTGGGAAGGGTAAAGATGTACTGATTAATCTTATTAATAACTACATTAATTTCACAAATAAAGTATTATTTATGTTAATCCACACACACTACTTAAATCCATGTGTTCCTTTTGGTGATCAATTCATTTCAAGCAACTTGTTTACTGTCAATACATTGTTTCCCTGTGAGTGTATCAGACCGAAAGTGTTTGTACTTACCAGACAAACGATTTACGCTTAAATTTCCAGAGTCATCCCCTACATTGCCTGGTTCTACAGTATTCTTCGTCTTCATACGAAACTTCTTGGACTTTTTCTTCCCTGTCACTGTTTAAAATACACAATTGTAAATATACAGCAAAAGATGAACATTTGAATGTGAAGATTGATACATAACATCCATTTTAAATTTGAACAGAATACTACATAGGAATTTGACACACTGTTTACACTTTCCAAGCAACAGTGTTTAATTACCAGAGTCTTGCATTTTCTGGTGCGATCCAGGTACTTGGAGTTTATCAGTTACTGCTTCTGCAGTGGCACCCAATTTCAGTGGCTGATCATTTGGAACAGTATCTCTGGTACTCTTTTCCATCTTAGATGGTCCCTGTTCTGCAATATTTAGTGGAGGTTCTCCATTAGGGATTCGATTGTTCTTTTCTTTCTGCCCTTCGATTTCCTCTTCATTCTGACATCAACATAAACAACAAAAATCCTTTTAATGCACAGAATCCAACAGGGAAAGTGATTCATTCATGGTTGACAAGAGAGATGAAGATAGAATGAACTCCAAAGAAGCTAACAAAGCTGTTAAAATAGCTGTTAAAATGATCTCAGCAACCAGAGTATTTGGAAATTAACAATGCTGAACCATGAAAACGAGTTTAAAAGTTGCAAGATAGAATACAAGACCAGAAAGGTCTGAACATTAAATAAATTGTAGGATGAGGGAGAAAGAAAAAAGGAAAATACTTGTAATGGCAGGTTGAGCTCCTTACAGGCAGAGATAGGAGTATTTAGAAAGGAGCATAAGGAATAGCAGAGGAATTAACAATTACTTTGTACCTGTCTGAAAAATAGAAATAACACAAAAATACTGCCAGGTAAACAAACTAGAGAACAAGAAGTCAGGAGAGCATAAGTACTGGAAGAAACGGAATAACAAACAATAAGTGCCAAAGGTGAAGTCAGTCTTTACTATAAACCTTTAACTACATTATGCCACAGACACCACGAGATTAAAATTATCAAATTACATTAACGTTAACTACAGTTAGACATTACCAGCTGATGTTTATTTTAAAATTGAACACTTCAATGGGATACCCTTAAAAGTTGACAGGAAGATTTTGAGCAGATACACCAATACCCACCACAGAAGTGACCTTGGGTAGTGGTTGAAAGGGGTTTGTTTGTGGATCTGGTTCATCACCGTCATCTTGATTTAACAGGTGTCCATCTCTTTTAGCATCTTCCCTTTCTTTCAGTTCTCTGCAAAGACATGAATGTTTAAATAATATCAAGATCATCAGGTAGGAGATACAGAAGCCTGAAGGCTCACACCCAGCGATTCAGGAACAGCTTCTTCCCCTCTGCCATCCGATTCCTAACTGGACTTTGAAGCTTTGAACACTACCTCACTTTTGTTAATATACAGTATTTCTGTTTTTGCACATTTTCTAACAACCTATTCAATATACGTAACTGATTTACTTGTCTATTTGATTTTATTTATTATTATTTTTTCTCTCTCTGCTACATTATGTATTGCAGTGAACTCCTGCTGCTAAGTTAACAAATTTCATGTCACATGTCGGTGATAATAAACCTGATTCTGATTTTCCTGTGAATTGTTTTTGCCTTCAGCGATTAGATTTTGAAAATTAATTCCTGGTAAGTGTTTGTGTTAGCTTTATACCCATATTTCATTGTCTTCAGTTGTGAGACACAACTGCTCCTGACATGATAGTGGGATTTATGAGTTAACGACGATAGTGTGGAACTAGTCAGTCACTTATAGGCCAGAATGGTAAATATGGCAAATTCAAACCCCACCCCCCCCCACCCTGCCACAGAGATACTTGTGTGACTGTGATTGCATTTAATAGAATCAATGCCTTTTAGAATATAAGAATTTTGTCCACTAGGCATTAAAATAAGGACTCTATATGTGACCCAGATTCATGTGAACTTTACATTGGTTATATTAATAAATATTTTTTCTTTAAATATTGCTCAATGCATATTATTTACACTTGAGTTTTTCCATAATGTTTAGAAATGTGAAGGTTGAATTTTGACATCTTAATGGACTAGAAACAAAGGGGACCGCCAGTGGGCAGCAGAACAAAAGTATCCTGCAGTCCAACTAGCAGAAGCGCTTTGAAAACAGAACATATACACAGCATTTTCAACATCCTGGCAAATGGTACTGAGTGAGTGTAGAGACAACACACATGGCTCAGTTTCAGAAGCAATATTTAAAGCCTCAATGCCAGCAAAACATCTCTAGGATTTTAAAATCTGGCTGCACCACACCAGGGAAGCAGAATGTGGATTACACATGAATCAAGGCTGTCCCAGGATTGATTAACTCTTCACTGGATATGTTCCTAGGCACTGTTCGGGTTCTTGGGCTATTATGCTCATTAGCGATGGAAAGAATTTTACTAGTGACACAAGGGATCATTCACCTGATGACTCCTACATTACATACAGGCAAGAACCGATGATGAAATTAGGAAAGGTCATGGGAAGTCAATACCACAGGACCCAGAAAGTTTAGCCGTCCTCACCCGAGCACGTGGAAAATTCCAACCTCATTTGTGCTTAAAGAGGTGCTGAGATTTCTCCATATCTCCGGATACAATAGACAGCCCCGAAAGATTTGCAGGTGAAGTGTCGCCGTACCTGGCAGGACTGTTTGGAGGCCTGAGTGGTTGTAAGGGACGTGTACAGCATGTGTAGTACTCGTCCCACTCGTAGAGAGAAGTACAAGGAGGGAGATCAGTGGGGAGAGACGAGTGGACAGGGCAGACTCCTAGAGAGTAATCTCTACAGAAAGTTGGGGGGTTGGCGGGGAAGGGAAAAATGTGGTTCATGGCAGTATCCCATGGGAAATGGCAGATGTTACTGAGAATGATGTGTGGATTACGGAGATCCTGGGATTGCAGGTAAGGTCAAAGGGAACCCTATCCCCGATATGACAGGAGGATGAAGCAAGTGCAGACATACAGGAAATTGGCGAGATACAGGTGAAGGCAACATCGAGTGATGAAAGGAAAACACCATGAAAGTCTCACCTTGAGAACAGATGTCCCAAAGACAGATTAACTGAAAGAAGGGAATAGCAATTTTAAAAAATGATAAACTGGGGAAATTTCAAAGAGCTTGGAAGAAATGTTTCAAAAGTCATAATGTTGAAGATTAGAAATTTTTGAAGTAAGGCAAGCATAACTGTTTGGTCTTTTACCTCTCCTCTGGGATTTTTCGTACTCTTTCTACACGTTCTCGTTTCTCTTGGTCTTCCCGTGCCTTCTGCACCATTGCATCTTTTTCAATCCGTTCTTGAAGGTTGTCATAATCCTTTGCTATGGTAACCAAAAGCCATTTAAGGCCTTTCTTAATTGCCTTGTCCAATGTTTTTCCATATCCCCGAACAGCAGAACATGGTTGCTATTGATATAAATGGGAAAAAAATATGCTCAGTGAACAATTACTACTTCACTAAAAAGGACAACATGCGTTGGGATGCATTTCCCATTTGCATTTAAGCAGACAGAATCGGCAATAGAAACAGTTGATTTGAAGAAACTGCTGTTTCAACATTGTCTGGAAATCAAGTTCCATAACTTTGTCGCAAACAACAGGAATTCTGCAGATGCTGGAAATTCAAGCAACATACATCAAAATTGTTGGTGAACGCAGCAGGCCAAGCAGCATCTATAGGAAGAGGTGCAGTCGACGTTTCAGGCCGAGACCCTTCGTCAGGACTAACTGAAGGAAGAGTGAGTAAGGGATTTGAAAGTTGGAGGGGGAGGGGGAGATCCAAAATGATAGGAGAAGACAGGAGGGGGAGGGATAGAGCCAAGAGCTGGACAGGTGATAGGCAAAAGGGGATATGAGAGGATCATGGGACAGGAGGTCCGGGAAGAAAGACAAGGGGGGGGGGTGTGACCCAGAGGATGGGCAAGAGGTATATTCAGAGGGACAGAGGGAGAAAAAGGAGAGTGAGAGAAAGAATGTGTGCATAAAAATGAGTAACAGATGGGGTACGAGGGGGAGGTGGGGCCTAGCGGAAGTTAGAGAAGTCGATGTTCATGCCATCAGGTTGGAGGCTACCCAGACGGAATATAAGGTGTTGTTCCTCCAACCTGAGTGTGGCTTCATCTTTACAGTAGAGGAGGCCGTGGATAGACATGTCAGAATGGGAATGGGATGTGGAATTAAAATGTGTGGCCACTGGGAGATCCTGCTTTCTCTGGTGGACAGAGCGTAGATGTCCGGATCAAAGTCAAGGCTAAATATCCTGAGATAGTCAGGAAAGCACTGAAAACGTTGCTTCCATTTCCAACATATCTCTGCAATGAACGCAACGAAAACTAAATTGCGGAATAGACTGGACATAAGGAACCCCCTTCGAGTATCGCTGTCTTCCCATCACCCCTCGATAGGACCATCTTGTTGCAGGGAAACAAGCCCAGGGCTCCCACTGATTCAGCGATATTGGTGTGTTGCAATGATTTTATATGTTCATACGGGGAAAATATGCGCTTGTGTGTTTGATATCCAAACGTTACTTAAAATGTTATGATGCTATTATAAGTGACTTATATAACCATGGAACAATTACGGCATGGAAACAGGCGATCTCGCCCCTTCTAGTCCGTGCCGAACGCTACTCTCACCTAGTCCCACCAACCTGCACTCAGCCCATAACCCTCCATTCCTTTCCAGTCCATATACCCATCCAATTTTTCTTTAAAGGATAATATCGAACCTGCCTCTACCACTTCTACTGGAAGTTCGTTCAACACTTCAAGCTCCCCTGTCCTCCCCTGATAATTGTCTTATCGCTACATTCACGCGAGGAAAATATGCGCTGTGTGTTTAATATTAAATTCGTTAGATAAACCCTTTCAGAAACGAAATTGTGTGTATTAGCCACTTATCACCTATATTCCAGTCGTGATTAACACGCCGCCGCCGCCAACAGAATCGGTGAAAACAATTTTTAAGAAATCGGTACGTAAACGCATGCGCACTGGTGCCCGCCCAAGGCTTCATGGTCATTGTAGTCTTTCTCGGGGTAACCCGACATATTTGACTGCTACTCTTGTACGTTGGCAACCCTACCCCCTCCCCCCGCTCGGCCGGTCCGCAGTACGAAAAAGGTTGGGAACCCCTGCCCTAGAGTTTACAGAGAATGATGCAAAAAACAAAAACAAAAAACTAGCGAGCAGCAGTTCTGTGGGCAAAACTGCCTTATTAATGAGAGAAGTCAGAGGAGAATAGCCAGACTGGTTCAAGCTGACAGGAAGGCAACAGTAATTCAAATAACATCGCATTACAATAGGGGTGAGAAGAAGAGCATCTCTGAGCACACAGCACATCGAACCTCAAAGTGGATGGGCTACAACAGCAGAAGACGATGGACATACATTCAGCGGCCACTTTATGAGATACAAGAGGTACCCAATAAGGTGGCCGCTGAATGTATGTCAATAATACAGCTGAGTGTATTAGGTGACTAAGGGAGACAAAACCTTTAGCTTTGAGAAGAAGTTCTGTGATAGTAATTAATACACATCATAGAAAGAACTTTAATAAGCCAATTAAATAATTTTAAGCCTCAACTGCTTCCCTGGGCAGAGATTTCCATAGATTCAATCCTCTGTGGAAAACGCAATTCCTCCTCATCTCAGTCCTATATCTAATCCCCAAAATATTGAGGCTATAGTCCCCCAGTTCTAGTTCTACTTACCAATGGAAGCAACTTTTCTGCTTCCATCCCTTTCACAATTTTATATGTGCTTAAAAGATTCCCTCTACTCATTGTTCTGAATTCCAGTGAATATAGTCCCAGGCAACTGCATCTTTTCTTGTAGGCTAACCCCATCATCTCTGGCATTATCCTGGTGAATCTCCTCCACATCACCTTCAAAGCTGGTATATACTTTCTCAAGTCAGGAGACCAGAGCCACATGCAGTACTTCAGCTGTGACCTCCGTAGTACCCTGTATAGTTACAGCATGATCTCTCCGCTCTTAAATTCAATTCCTCTTGCAATAAAGGACAACATTGCCTTCCTGTTAACCTGTTGTATCTGCAAACCAGTCTTTTGTGATTCATACACAAGCACTCCCTAGAATCTCTGCACATCAACATGCTGCAATCTTTCACCATTAAAAAAATCCCATCTTCCAATTTTTCCTTCTAAAGTGGGTGACTTTGCATTTACCAGCATTGTACTCCATCTGATCAACTCTGCTCCATTCGCTTATATATCTCTGCAGACTCTTCACATCCTCTGCACAATTTAGTTTTCCCACTCTATATAGTTCATCGGCAAACATTGCATTTGGTCCCCTCTTCCAAATGGTTAATGTACAAACACTTTGTATATTGTGAACAGCTGCGGGCCCAGCACCAATCCCTGCAGCACACTGTTCACCAGAGAAACCTATTTATCCCAACTGTACGTCTCTTATTAGTTAACCAATACTCTTCTTATGGCTTACCTCAACTTCCTAAGTCTTTTCTACCACATCATATCAAACGCGTCTGAAAATCCAAGTATAGAACATCCATCCACTGCACTTATTATATCCTCAAAGAACTCTAGTAAGTCTGGCAAACAGGACTTGCGCTTCCTGAGGAAACCGCCACTATCCAGTCATCTCACCATTTCTTCCTTAGTGATAGCTTAAAGCATTTTGCTGACTACAGATGTTAAGCTAACTGGCCTATAGTTAACTGCCTTTTGCCTATATCCTTTTTTTTAAAAAAACAGCAGTTGACATTCAGTGTCTTCCAATCTGCCAGGACCTGCCCAGAGTCCGGATAGTTTTAGTAGATTATCAGAAACACTTCTACTATAATTTATGCCATTTCTTTCAGTACCCTGGTATGCATTCCATCAGGACCAGGGGCCTGACCTACTTCTAAGGCCACTAGTTTGGTGCAGCACTACCTCTTTAGTATTAACGACCGTATCAAGGTCTTCACCTGCCATTGCGTCCATGAGATTAGATTCAACTTTATTGTCATTGTGCCGAGTACAGATACAAAGCCAATGAAATGCAGTTAGCATCTAACCAGAAATGCAAAGAATAGTGTTATATACAAAATAACTGCAAATAAAAAGTAACTGCTGCAGCACACAAATATAAAAGTACTGAGACAGTACAATATGGGTGCAACACTGCTGAGCGCTGTGATGAGAGGTTCAGCAGGGTCACAGCCTCAGGGAAGAAGCTCTTCCTCAGCCTGCTGGTGCGGGAGCGGAGGCTCCTGTAGCGCCTACCAGATGGGATGAGAGTAAAAAGTCCATGGTTAGGGTGAGATGCATCCTTGATAATGCTTTTTGCCCTGCCCAGGCAGCACTTATGGTAGATGTTCTCAATGGTGAGGAATCGGGTGCCGATAATCCGCTGGGCAGTTTTCACCACACACTGGAGTGCTTTGCGGTCAGATATGGGACAATTGCCACGCCACACTGAGATATACTTGGTGAGTATGCTCTCAATGGTACAGTGGTAAAAGTCCGTCAGTCTCCTGGGACAGAAGTGAGCTTTCTTGCTGCTCCACAGGAAATAAAGGCACTGTTGCGCCTTTTTGATCAGGATGGAGGAGTTCAGGGACCAGGTGAGATCCTCGGAAATGTGGACACCAAGGAATTTGAAGCTTGATACACGCTCCACTGCAGCTCCGTTGATGTAGATGTGGACGTGATGTGAGTGTGGCTCCTAGCATGCCTGAAGTCCGCTATGATTTCCTTGCTCTTCTGGATGTTAAGGGCCAGGTTGTTGTTGGCACACCGTGCGGCCAGGTGCTGGACCTCATCCCTGTAGGCCGTCTCGTCATCCCCTCTGATCAGGCCAACCACCGTGGTGTTGTCTGCAAACTTGATGATGGAGTTAGAACCATGTACAGGAACGCAGTCATAGGTGAAAAGGGAGTACAGAAGAGAGCTCAGCACACAGCCTTGAGGCACGCCAGTGTTCATGGTGAGAGTGGAGGAGGAGAGGTTGTCTAACTTAACTGATTGGGGTCTGTTAGTCAAAAAGTCCAAGGTTCAATTGCAGAGGGATGATGAGCATTATATCTCTCTTTGCCATATTTGAGATGTCCTCCATTGTGAAAAGTGACACAATATAGTCATTCAAAGCCTCAGCCATCTCCACATTACCCACTATTAATTTGCCTTCTCATCTTCCAAGGAGCCTACATTCACTTTACATAATTACAAAAAAAAATACTGTTTTAAATTTTACTTTACTCTCATAATCTATATTGTCTTATTGCTTGCTTAGCGGATTCTTTTTTTTGAGATACAGCCTGGTAACAGGTCCTTCCAGCCCAAGGAGCCCACAATGTCCAATTAGACACGTGTGACCAATTAATCTATTAACCAGTATGTCTTTGGAATATGGGAGGAAACCCACGAGGTCATGAGGAAGACACACAAACTCCTTCAGACGTCGGCGGAATTGACACCAGATCACTGGCTCTGTCATAGCATTACGCTAACTGCTACGCTACCTACCATTTGGCTCAACCCACGCTAACTGTTCTTGCTTTTAACTAGAATATAATTTTCTTGAGCACTGTGAAAAAATCTGATTTCCACTGTTCCACAAATTTCCCACATATAGTATGTGTACACGAACCAACCCACCCTGACTCAGGCATCCCTTAGTCCTGCGAGTCCATGGATCTGTGCCTGGAAAGTCTTCACTGTCCAGGGCGCAGGCCTGGGCAAGGTTGTATGGAAGACCAGCAGTTGCCCATGCTGCAAGTCTCCCCTCCCCACGACACCGATGTTGTCCAAGGGAAGGGCGTTAGGACCCATATAGCTTGGCATTAGTGTCGTCGCAGAGCACCGTGTGGTTAAGTGCCTTGCTCAAGGACACAACACGTTGCCTCGGCTGGGGCTCGAACTCACGACCTTCAGGTCGCTAGTCGAATGCCTTAACCACTTGGCCACGTGCCCACTACTTAGTCATAATACATGGGTTTTAGATTGAAAATGGTTGTTGTGATGTATCTAGTGTGGTAGTGTGGTGGATAATGCTTGTGGCTCTCACTTTAGCTTCTACTGCTGGCTAGCAGACTTGCACATCCATCTCTCCATTTGGCAAGTCTCTCCCTGCCAGTATACGGCCTCTCCAACAGCAAGCCTCATGTACTGCCCTCTCACTGGCGACACACAGAAATGGACTCCTTTCAGACAAAGGCTGAACTACAGAAGACGGGGAGGAGATCTGGCCCCTGCACATGCAGCATGCTGACGCACTGGTGTGTAGACACGCCCTGGTGCCTGTGAACCAGATCCCCAGCTATGGGTAAATAGCCCCACTACATTGTGGGCAGCCTCAGGAGAGGCGACGACGACGGAAGTGAACTCAGATAGCAAATCCAGAGTGGAGTGCCTAAGACAGCTGGACACCACTGAACATCCTTACGGCAGCTCCTGCAGCCAAGCTGGTGGATTGCACTGGTGAAGCAGAGAGAGGGATCTTGACAACTGGGCATCTCAGGATCTCCATACCTTCCGTCCAGGCTTGTGATCTTGATCATCACCCATTGTCCTTCGAGACAGTCAGATGCCAACCACAGTTTGAACTATTGTACCCTCCAAATGAATGGGATATTCAATCAAACTGTGTTCACTCTTTCCAAAGGATCCTGAAGTATTAACAGGCTCATTAAATGGGACCAGATCTAAGATATATTTTCCTTTGCATGTTTAGTGATATACTATTCAAGAAATCTTAATCTTTCTTTGAGCATTAAAAAAAAAATTAGGATTTTAATAAAAGAGAATATATACGTCATGCCTGCTTAACCTGGAAATTGAACAAAAATCCATAAATGAAGGCTGCTGTTGATGTAATTTTTAGAAAGTAACTACTGCCAAATCTTTCTGCAGCTTCATGTACCAAAATATTGATGGGAATACAAAATCTGGTCTTATTAGATATTAAGTTATATTTAAATATTAAAGTATGCAAATTAAATATCAACGTTGACGGTGTTGAGGTATTGTTTCCATTCAGACAATATGAATGGGAACAAATACTGAGTGCAAATATAGTAACAGTAACAATTAGTAGCTCAGAAGCACAAATAACAAAGTGTAATAATGAGATCTGCATTTGTGAGCTGGGAAATACAATAGAAACCCATAAAAATCAATAATATGTTCTCTTTAGACTTTATTACCTTCGTTCAGGAAAGACATTAAGATGATAGAGAGGAAAGAAAAAAATCACTGTGATAACACAACAGCTTTAACAGTGAAGAAGAATGGAAAGAATTTTTATTGAAATAATTGACTGCAGAGGTACTTACAATTTTGCAGAAGCTTTTATTTTCATCGACCAACTTCTTCAATGAAAGGCGCTCTATGAGTTCAGCCTCTCCTAAAGCACCAACACAATCTTGTTTGTTTGCCAATCTAAAATAGACAAAGCATTGATTATATTTCAATTTAACTGTTCATTTTACCAATAGTAATAACATACTTGGTGAATTATCAGACACTTAGAAAATGGGCTAAATTATCATTTGGGCATTTGCAACTGAACTTCCTGGGATGCTCTAGGGTGATCTCATATTTTTCACATTTCTTGAAGGAAGATTAGTCTTTAAAGGGATTAGACAGTCATTAGTTCATATACAGTGGCATGCAAAAGTTTGGGCACCCCGGTCAACATTTGTTACTGTGAATAGCTACGCCAGTAAAACATGATCTGATTTCCAAAAGCCATAAAGTTAAAGATGACAGATTTCTTTAAAATTTTAAGCAAGATTACTTTTTTTATTTCCATCTTTTACAGTTTCAAAATAACAAAAGGGAAAAGGGCCCGAAGCAAAAGTTTGGGCACCCTGCATGGTCAGTACTTAGTAACACCCCCTTTGGCAAGTATCACAGCTTGCTCATTGCAGCCAAAAAGTTCTATTTTAACTTCATCAGTCCACAGGACTTGTTTCCAACATGTATTAGGCTTGTTTTAGATGTTCCTTTGCAAACTTCTGATGCTGAATTTTGGCCACAATGGGCAAAGGTATGTTTGGAGAAAAAAGGGTACGAAAGGAAGGAAACATCATCAAAAGAGCAGTGCATACAAGACGACCCAAGAATCTCACAGAACTAGAAGCCTTTTGCAAGGAAGAATGGGCAAAAATCCCCCAACAAGAATTGAAAGACTCTTAGCCGGCCGCAAAAAATTTGTGGGCAGAACTGAAAAAGCGTGTGCGAGCAAGGAGGCCTACAAACTGTAACCTGACTCAGTTACACCAGTTCTGTCTGGAGGAATGGAACAAAATCCCAGCAATTTACTGTGAGAGGCTTGTGGAAGGCTACCCCAAAGCGTTTGACCCAAGTTAAACAATTTAAAGGCAACGCTACCAATTACTAACAAAGTGTATGTAAACTTCTGACCCACTGGGAAAGTGGTGAAAGAAATAAAAGCTGAAATAAATCATTCTCTCTATTATTATTCTGACATTTCACATTCTTAAAATAAAGTAGTGATCCTAACTGAGCTGAGACAGGGAATGTTTTCTCAGATTAAATGCCAGGAATTGTGAAAAATTAAGTCTAAATGTATTTGGCTAAGATGTATGTAAACTTCTGACTTCAACTTTGTATATTAATCTCAGCAATTAGGCTTCAAAGGAAATTTTATATACAAATTTAGACATGTTTCTATGAAACAACATATTTTTGCATTTTAGCTTTGAGCATAATTTTTAAAAAAACCTCTGCTAGCATCTGAGCAGCTGTCCATGCCTCGATAAGGCCACCCTCGGGTTGCAGGAGCAACATCTTATATTCCATCTGCATAGCCTCCAACCTGATTGTTCCCCACTCTGGCCCCTTCGCTCACCTTCTCTGCCTATCACCTCTACCTGGGTCCCCTCCTCCTACCCTTTCTCCTATGTCCACCTCTCTCCCATCAGATTCCTTCCTCTCCCTCTCTTTACTTTTCCTACCCACTTGGCTTCACCTATCACCTTCCAGCTATCCTTTCCCTCTCCCTACCTTTTTATTTTGTCATCTCTTCCACCCTACCCCACCTCTGCATTTCCCATCCTCAAGAAGGGTCTCAGCCTGAAATGTCGACGGTTCATGCATTTCCATAGATGCTGCCTGACCAGCATTTTGTGTGTGTTGCTTTGGATTTACAGCATCTGCAGAATTTATTGTGTTTAAGATTCATGGTAAGTTGATGCAAAGCATTTTTGTGCATAAAGCTGGTGGATATTTAAATAGAAAGATAAAAGAAATTAGCTTTATTTGTCACATGTACAAGAAAACATTGAAACAGGCAGTGAAGTGTATCGTTTGCATCAAATAAAATCAGCAAGGATTGTGCTACGCAGCCCAAAAGCATCATCATGCTTCTCCAAAACACTGATTTTATTTGAGTTTCATATTTCAAGTAATTTTGAAATCTGCAATAGAATATATTTTTCTCTTACATCAAGCACTGTACATTATAAAGACAATTCATTTTTATAACAAGGTAGGAAATTAAGATGTCTGGGCTGTTCTTACATTTTGATTCTTTTTTAAATATTGTTGCATCCGACAGTTTAATTCTAGATTAGCCTATAATTGTATCTTTCTTTGCATTCTAACAATTAAAATACAAAGTATAATTCTAGAAAGTTCTGTATGTTTCTTTACTCTGAAATTACTTACATAAGTGCATACTCATTGGTTAACATGGCACTACCAGTATTGCATAGCTGCTTTCTAACTGGTTAAATCTTATCTATAGATTTAAATGGATTTTTCCTTATCCGAAGGTACAAAACAGCTGAACACAAAGCAGCGCCATCTTAAACTTCTTGAATTTAAGACTTCTGCTTCTAGCTCCTGCTCCTGTTTCTTTCAACACTTAATAAAATGATCGTGAAGGAACAAGTTTTGCCCCCATTTTCTAACTTCTGAAAGAACCTTGGATTTTAACATCAAAATCCAACAAGTGGCGAAGTCAGCAGCACGGTTGTGGAGATTCAGAACTTGCAACAATCAAAGCCAAAAGTGAAATTGTCAGCGCCAAAACAAAAGCGGTAAGAATTTCCTCTTTATGTTCCAAATTATCTGAGAGAGAATTAGTTCTGACTTCAACATCGTCGGATGGGTGTTAGGAGTGAGGACTGCTACACTGCTCTCTTAAAGAAATGCAATTCGGTAGATCCGCGTGCAAAACTGGTCGAGTGTGGATTAAACATGCAAGCTGATAGACTGTCAAAAATGAAATTTATACAAGCAGTGGAGCACAGATAAACAGATAATAAACTTGCACAGGCCAGCAGAGTGCATGAGAGAATTTACATACTTACAAGCTGGCAGAGCATTAAGAGAAAAAAATAAACTTGGGTTGCAGAACAACTTATTAAAATTTTGGCTGTAATACTATAAATACTTCAAGATCACCAAATAATAAAAAGAGCGTACAAACTAAGATTGAATTAAAGCAACGTCTGAAGTCGAAAAACCAACTACAGAATCTCCAGTTACATGGGAACAGATATTTGAGCATTTGAGCTCCTACTTGAATAAAACATTCCATTTGTTAAGTTTAATGCGAGAAACTGGACGGAATATATGATCAATATTGAATCTAATGAAACATAGCTCCTAAATGATACCATGAAAGCACGGGATAAAATCCAGAAAACACCTGCTACTGATTTAGAGATAAAACCGCATGGTCAGTATGATCGAATGTGTAAGCGATTCAAAGGGATAACAGGACAAGTAAGGTCTTTTACTAATCAAAAGAAATGCGAACCTTCTATAAACTACAGAAACAGCATGATAGAGACAGTTATAAAGCATAAAAAGCAAATCAGTGCATTAACTGAACAAGCAAAACTGAACAAGCAAAGTAGCAATACACTTGTAGGATTTTGTGAATAAAACATGAGTCATTTTATGAGCTTGAAAGCCGCAACCCTTTACTTCCATTACAAACAAAACCAAAAGCAGTTGCCTTACACTGACATCATTATGTCAGACATCATCTCTTAAAGTGAACACAACAATTAATGAAGTGGTTTGTGAATTATGTAGAATAGTTTCTATTTATGAACAATATGTAACAATAAATAATTACTTCCGTAGTAATTCAATTGAAATGTACTCTGCCGAGCTCAGAAGCAAAATAAAACGAAATGTAAAAAGTGCAGCCACGACTTCAAGTGGGTGGTCCTGCCAGTGATGCTACTGCTAGTGCTCCGCCCGAGGAAACACCTACTTCTGAAGCTCCGTCCAAGGAATGAAAACTCACATTGAACAATTGAGTCTCCCCATACAGCACCACCATCCAAACTCTTGAGAATCTCACCTAATATCGGACAGACTCCAGAGACAGTGACACCACCTGAACTCTGAGGAATTACAGGATGGACGTGACAAAAACGCTATAGCAGCCCTGACCGACTCAACGGAGAATGACAGTGATGGGACAATAACATTGACAGCTATGTCACAGCTTGCTCCAATGAAGACCAAAGGAGGGAAGACACGTAGGACTGAAGAGGAAACCAATGTAAATCAATACATTGACAAGTCAGTGGCAGATCCATCAACAATTGCTCAACTACTCCGGTCTGCTGAAGGACAGCAAGTCCTCAGACTCTTAGTTAAGAGCAACTCAGTGTTTCAAACTTTAAAGGTGACATTCTGTTCTGCATCTGCATTGTATCCCTGATACAGGTAAACATTTACCCTGTATGTCAACAAGAAACACGTGATGGCAGTCTCAACTCAGAACATGGAGACTGACAGTGTGCTGTTGATTGTTACTCCAATCATCTGATTCTGTATACCGATGAGTAAGTGTGTGCCTCCATGTACCCCGAAACAGCATCTTTAACAATCAACTCCAACATCTCCCAACCACTGACGTCAGGCTAACTGGCCTATAATTCCCTTTCTTCTGCCTCCCTCATTTCTTGGAAGAGTGGGGTGACATTTGCAATTTTCCAGTCCTCCAGAACAATGTCAGAATATAGTGATTTTTGAAATATCATTAATAATGCCTCCACAATCTCTTCAACTAAATTTTTCAGAACCCTCGGGTGTAGTCCATCTGGTCCAAGTGACTCAACTACCTTTCGACCTTTCAGCTTCCCAAGCCCCTTCTTCCTAGTAATAGCAACCATATTCACTTTTGCCCTGACATTCTCAAACTTCTGGCATACTGCTAGTGTCTTCTCACAGTGAACACTGATGCAAAGTACTTATTACATCTCCAGCATCTTTTTCCAGCAGTCTAGTATCTACTCTCACCTCTTTTACCAACGTTAAAACATTTGGCATCCTCTTTGACATTATTGGATATAGTGTACCTTCATATTTCATCTTTTTGCTCCTTATGGCATTTTTAGTTGCCTTCTGCAGATTTTCAAAAGCTTCCCAATCCACTATCTTCCCACTATTTTTTGCTCTATTATATGCCATCTCTTTTGCTTTTACGTTGGCTTTGACTTCCCTTGTTAACCACGGTTGTGTCACCCTGCCTTGTTATTTCTGAAACTGGAATGCTGGCATCGGGAAGCATGGTTCCTGGTACCTCTGTGCAACAGGCAGAACAGAAAACTTTGATCGAAGCCTGTAAGGAAAATCAGCGAATATCTCCACTGATTCCTCCAACCTGATCATGCAAGGGGTATAAGTGCTACACCTGCCCCTACACCAAAGGATCACTACCATTTAGGGCACCAAACAGTCCTTCCAGGTGAGGCGACACTTCACCTGTGAGTCTTTTGGGGTCATATACTGTGCCCAGTGCTCCTGGTGTGGCTGCATATATAATCGGTGAAACCCCAACGTAGATTGGGAGACCGCTTCACTGAGCACCTATGCTCAGTCCACCAGAAGAAGCAGGATCTCCCAGTGGCCACCCATTTTAATTCCACTTCCCATTCTGATACATCAATCCTCTACTATGGCGATGAGGCCACACTCAAGGCCACAGTCATATGACACAGCATTATATCCGAAAACAAAACGATACATGACCACCCATTGACAGTTAATATGAAATATTACATTGTAAAACTCAGCTGTCAACATAATAATTGAAATGTTTGCTTTTCTCCTTTGTTTGAATTTGTTAAGCTGACATGATAAATCCAATGCCTTGATCATAATGGCCCAAGATCAAGTATTTCCATTCTGTGCCCTACAGCAAAACAGGAAATTTTACAATTGAGTCCGGAGAAGCAGAGGAGCCCAGAGGTTTAGCTACTAGAGATTCAGCTTCTTGCTATCAGACATAATACTGCACTGTGTGTTATTACTTTTCCAGGAATTGGAGGAAGTAAACATTGCAAAGAGATAGGCTTTGTTTTATATTCAGATGAGACACTTACACAAGCACAGGTTTTCCAGAAATCCCAGGATGCCTTATGACATCGGTCACAGCTTTTTTAACCTCTTCCATTCGAATAACATCACTGGAGTCCACGACGAAAATAACGCCAAAGGATTCAGCATAATAGTTCTTCCAGATAGATCTGATATTTCCCCCTCCACCTAAGTCATAAATGGTGACTTCGAATTTCCCCTGTTTTATATCAACTCTTGAAAACCCCACTGTTGGATCTGTAAAATATGGAGGTTCTGTAAAAAAAAAACAAAACAAACATTAAGAACTACAGGTGTCAGAAATATGAAATAAAAAAACAAGAAAGCATTTAAATGTTTAAGCAGAGGAAGCATCTGTGGGGAACAGCATCTCAAAGACACGTGGGTTGGTAAATTAATTGGCACCATAAACTGCCCCAAATGTGTAGATGGTGGAATCTGGATCGGCTGGGGTACAGAGGTAGACGTTGATGAGAATGTAGGAAGAATTTTTTAAAAATTGGGTTAATGTACGACTCCTGGAAATGGGTGGCTGATGGTTGGCATGGACTTGGAGGGCTGCATCTCTCTATGTATATTAGATAACCTGAGGACATCTTAACTCAAAAGCAAATCCATTCACTCAGCATTCTCTGATCTATACCATTCCTAAGCAACAGATACATTTTTAAACCCTCATCACCATTTCAAATCTTTCTATAATTGCATCCATCTTCTTTTCAGTAACTTCTTCAGCATTCTCCCTCAGTATGTCTATATATGGCTTCTCACACAAGAAACTTCATTCCACTTCACCAATGGCAGCTATACCTTCAACTGCTAAAGCTCTAGAATCTCCTCTTTATATCCAGTTCAAATACATTTATTATCAAAGAATGTATAAATTATACAATCCTGAGATTTGCTTGCTCACAGGCAGCCACAAAGCAAGAAAGCCGAAAGAACTCAGTTAAAGAAGAAAAGTAAAAAGACCAACACCCAAAGCGCAAGAGAAAGAAAAAAAACACACACAAATCATGCAAACAATTGAAGCAAACAACAATATTCCAAACCAAAACTGAGTCCTCAGATCTGAACCATGGAGTAACCCGGAGTCAACCCAAAGCTTTGCTGAGCAGTTAAACATATTAGCAGGCACAGAGCACAGCAGCCAGGGCAGTCTTCATAGCCTCAATGCTATGGAGAGGAGTGACCATCACAGACAGTGAGCAAAATTGGCCATCACCCCAGATGCCAACACCCTATCTTTCCAGTCCATTTGGGCTGGTGTTTAAATTGACCAATTGACTGAATAGTGAAAGGCTCTGGAACCCAGGTGAAAGGAATGACCATCACAGAGAACAAGCAAGAATCCACTCTCGCCTCCGATCTGGGCCAGCGTTTAAATTGTCTAAACAGCAAATTGTACCTCACACTAGGACACAGTGGCAGTGAAAGGCTCCAGGCCTAGACCACACCATCTAGCGACTCAATCTGGGCCCATATTTCGCCATCCAGCCTGAAGCCACTCTCGAGCTCTTCAAATCGGCTCCGCGCCCAGGGAGATCCAACCTCATACCTGGACCAGTTGTACAGGCACCAAATCTCCTCTGTTCATCTAACTTTTCTGTTAGAGAACTGTTTTATCACAATACTTCTGTAGCTCTTCCCATATTTGGTAGGCTGTTTAAAATCTCCATCTGACCAAGTGTAGGGTCATCTGCTCTAATTCACCTGTGGCTCATTGTCAATTTTCTGTTTCTTTTGATAAACACCCCGATATCTTTATGGTATATTTAAGACATTATACAAAAAGATGCAAACTGCTGGACATAATATTACAGTAGTTTGAGGGTTTGAGAGGGTTTTGAGACCCGTCGGCTACCCTCACCTGGTTTACCTGGATAGGGAGTTGTCTATCCCAGCATGTGAAGACAGACTCCGGCGGATTGAGCGGACGAGACCAATGGAAGGTCCAACGGTCAAGAAGGCGGTCTCTGCAAGCGTCGTGGAACGTGTAGAGCAGGACAAGACACAGAAGACATCCTGGTCATCCACTGTGCCTAGTCCCATCTCCAGCCGTCTAGACTCTGTCTTGCCACTGGATCCAGATGGGAATTGGGAAGATAGAGTGAGGCTGACGCTGCGCAACTCTCCCTCACTTAAATCCAAATCACGCGCTAGTCTCGACACCATCATAATGGTGTCGAGGTCCTCATCGACGTCAATGATGGACGAACAACATTACAGTAGTACAGGAAGCCAAAGGCGAACGTCATGAAATAGAAAATTGACAGGACAGGTTCAGAGTCTAACTCAGACCAAAAAGATGTGTCTCATAATCCAATCTGAATTTAGTCTTCCCAGTGTAGAAGAACTGCAGTTTATTGTCCGTTATACTATGTTAAGCAGAAAATAAGGAAAACATGATTACTAGATTTTAAAATATACCCTTACATCATGTTCTCCAAGAGCCAGCAAGAAAAAGCTACAGGACTTAGAAACACCACAATAGGTTCCGGTGACGTCATCGTTCAGAAAGGCAGCTTAAATCAACAGCTCCTCCGGAAAAACGCATATTTTGCCCAGTTAATCTATCAAGTATAAGATCTTTTGAAAATATCAGAATTGATAAGGGGGGCAAGAATGGGGAGAAAGAATCGAGATGAAAAAAAGCACCACTGCGGAGCCTATGCAAGAGAGAGGTACAACGCGCGGCTCTCCTACACGTGCGTGTGGCGGCGAAGCTGACGCTGGGCTTCGTGCGGGCGAAGCGGCAAATACGATAAAGATTCTGGAAGAGATAAGGGAAGTCCAAAAAGATATAAAGCAGCAACTCAATGATATAAAGTCAGAGCTCGCCAACGTCAATCAGAAAATAGCGGTGGCAGAGACTCGAATTGAGAAGATGGAAGATCTCGTGCAAAACGTGGAACAGATACTAATTAAGATGATAAAAATATTAAATCAACAGGAAAGTAAATTGCTTGACCAGGAGGGAAGATCGCGACAGAAAAGTATCAGGATTTATAATGTTCCCGAAGGAGCAGAGGGATTGTCGATGACGGACTTTGTAGACAAGCTGCTGCAGGAAGCACTGGAAATTTCTCAGACTATAGAGACTGAAATTGAAAGGGCGCATCATTCGCTTGTCCAGTGGCCTCCCGGAGACAGAGAAGGTAAACCGCACTCCATAGTACTTAAATTCCTTCGATTCAAGAGCAAGGCAGAGATCCTACGAAGGGCCTGGGGTAAGAAGAAGGTGCTTTGGAACGGGAAGTTAATATACTTCGATCATGATTATCCCCCAGCAATCCTACAGAAACGGAAGGAATATTCCAAAGCGAAACGGATATTAAAGCAAGAAAAGATTAAATTCCAAATCCGGTACCCTGCTAAACTGAGGGTATTTTACCAAGAAGGGGTGCATCTGGACCAGAAGGTGGAGGAGGCGACTACAGACATGAACAACAGAGGACTGCCCATTAGCATGGTCAAACCAAGAGAAACTCTGGCTGAGCAGTTGTCCCGAGCTGCTTGGGAAATAGTAAGAGAACCTAGAAAGCAGGGGACGGGAGCAGGACGCGAGGAGGATTTTAGGAAGGGACGGTCAGTTCTGAGGGCAGCCCTCACCTCCTCCAGAAGAGCCATAAGGTTTGGCTAACTTTAAAAGTGCTGATAAACTAAACGGAAGCAAAAATAGACGGTGATATACCTGTCTCGAGAAATACATGTTATAATGTGGATTTTATATTACTCAATTTTTAAAAAATTTCATTTATTCATTCCTTTTACCCCATCTAAATGAGAATATATACATGGGAGGAATACACAGGGAAATCATTTCTGTGTAATGGACAGTTTTTTTTTTACTTACTTTTATAGGTACTGCAACAGGGCCCTCAACCCACAGGTAGGAGGAGCTATCCCCCACGGCTAGACTTTTCTTCTAGCCCAACCCAGGGTCATCTAGAGACCCCAGCCTTGGAACCACACTTTCATTACCTTTTGTTACATTATTCACTTCTCTTGGTTCTTATTTGTTCGGATCGATTAAGTTATATTCTGCAAATTTCTATGATATACTAACAGATAAATACACTTACAGAGTAAGACCATATATTTTGGGTATATACCTCAAGAATGGTTGAAAAGAGATAAATATAACTATTTAATGAATGTACTGCTGGTGGCTGGTAAAAAGACCCTTACCAGGAAATGGTTATCTCAAGAGAGCCCAATTTTAAATGTATGGATGGAAATTGCAATGGACATTTACAAAATGGAGAAGATAACAACATCTGTTAATTATAAGTTGGAACAATTTTATTCATACCGGAAAAAATGGTTTAACTACATAACACCTCATAGGCCTGATTTTATTCTCACAATCAATGAATATGTTGTAAAAAAATCACTCCCTACTCTGTACATAGTTTTCTTCTTTCGATTGTTCTTTCTTTCCTCTTCTTTCTATAAGTGTATACCTCCGATAAATATTATGTGGAGATTTGTGACAAATATGATTATATGATATATATGTACAATATCTGAATTTCCACTTTAAAACGTGAACACTTATCTAAAGGAAGGAATAGGTCATCTGATAACTCTAGCCCTAAAAAGTGCAAACTGCCAATTAACACTGCAAACACGATGGCAGATAATCTGTGGTGTATATTTAACTAAACCCCAACCATCAAAACATGCAGCTAATTTAAAAACTCTACCCTACAAAATCAGAAAAGACTTAATGCCCTGTGTATTGTCATGTTAGAAAAATCAATAGTGATCACAATTGCAAAATGACATTGTGCGGGTTCCTAAAGACTGGAAAATTGCATATGTCATTCCACTCTTCAAGAAGGGAGGGAGGTAGAAGAAAGGAAATTGTAAGTCATATAGACTGCCTTCAGTGGTTGGAAAGATGCTGGAGTTTATTAAGATGAGATTTCATGGTACTTGGAGGCAGATGATAAAACAGGCCAAAGTCAGTATGATTTTCTAAAGGGGAAATCTTGCCTGACAAAGCTGTTGGAATTCTTTGAGGAAATAACAAGCAGGATAGACAAAGGTGAATAGATGGATGTTGTGTAGTTTGATTTTTAAAAGGCCTTTGACAAGGTGTCACATGAGGTTGTTTGACAAAGCAAGAACCCAAGGTATTACAGAAAATAGATAGAAGATTGACTGACAGGCAAAAGGCGGAGTGGGAATAAAGGGGGCCTTTTCTGGTTGGCTGCCAGTGACGAGTGATGTGCCGCAGGGGTCAGTGCTGGGACCTCTTCTTTTCACATTGTATGTCAATAACCTGGACGAAGGAATTGATGGCTTTGTGGCTAAGTTTGCAGATGATACAAAGATAGGTGGAAAGGCAGGTAATGTTGAGGAAGCAGAGTGTTTGCAAAAGGACTTGTATTGGGGGATTGGGCAAAGAAGTGGCAGATGGAATATAATGTAGAATGAATGAAGTGCAGAGGGACTTGGAAATCCTTGTGAAAGATTCCCTAAAGGTTAACTTGCATATAATAACTCATATTATATAAGCATTTGATATTTAATTTAAGGACCACTTTGAAGTATAGGAAATTATGGCATTTATATTCATTTCAGACATACTGCTGAATCCAAATAACTTTGAAATAGGCTCAGGAGACAGCGCATTTACAGGCTTTTTGGCATCAATCCATAACTTGCTCTCGAGAATAATCGTGAAATAAAATTTCACAATGACTGTACAAATTTTATTTTCATAGTTCCCTCTTCAATACTCTTGATTATTTTCAATGTACATTAAAAGATACAATTCTATGGCAGTAGCTACATTCAAAAAAAAAAGTCAGACTGCAAGATTCCATTATAACGTATTGGCCACCAAATTAAAAGTCTATGATACATAGGGTCACTGAATAATAATCTTGATGATGATTTCCCATAATCTATTAGATTTATCAGACATGCTTTCTTCTATGCAAGTAGAAAGCATCCTTAGCTGAAACTAATGCTTCTACAATAATTCAGGTGCCTTGCCGTTTGACATGGGCGATCATGTCTCTCCATCCATCACGGTCCCTAACCCTCCGAATTGTAGTTGTTGCCTCCCCTGTTTCTAACCACGATATTATTCCATCTATCATTTTCATTCTCTGTTTGCCTCTGCTTCTTTTTCCTTCCAGCTTTCCAGTTGTAACTACAACATAGTTAAATAATCAAGTGATTAAACTAAGTTCAGAGTATAGCAAGAGGAATTGGGGTGGAGTTTAGGAGGAATGATGGCGCTTAATGGCGACTCCTTTGCTTGCATCTTTGGAAACAGCTCTATTTCTACTTTTCTACCTTTAATATCTTTATTTTTCTTTCAGAGTTCTTTTGAAGAACCTGACCTGCAGTTACACACAGGCTTCGGTTCTTTGCGGGAATGGAACCTGTTCTCGGGGTTCCATGACTGGCCACTATTCGACATGCCAAGAGTTTGGCCTGAGAATCTGAATTGTGTTCGAAAGCCTAAGATCTTGGGGCTCTGGAGACGGGTGGATCGAGGGTCAGTGTCACAGCCGAAGACTCGTGTGTCGTCGGGGAGGCCAGAAAATCTTTCACCGTGGGCCCGAAGACCCAAGGTCTTTGCCATCTTTGGACACAAAGCTCGAAAAAAGCGACGAAATGGATTTTTAAGATCGTAAGCCAGCGGGTTGTTGTTATGTCTCCCGCTTGCCGTGAAAATGGGGGACACCTCCCTCTCCCTTGCCAGGGAGAGAGAGAACCTGTGGGTTGTCGAATTCGGATGAAATGCGAAGCTTTTGGGGTAACTTTGGTCTGTGTCTTTGCTATTGCTTAGCACACGCTTGGGTTCGGTGATTGTACCGATGCAAATTTATTTTTGCTGTTTGGGGGAGGGGGGATCGTTGCTCACTGCCACTTACATGCGGGGGAGCTCGGGGGTGGACTTTGGGGTTCTCACACTTAACTGTCGTTCATTCTTTGGGGCACTTCTCTGTTTTCGTGGATGTTTTGCAAAGAAAAAGCATTTCAGGATGTATATTGTATACATTTCTCTGATATCAAACTTGACCTTTGAACCTATTAGATAAAATTGAGTTAAACTTGGTGTTTTGAATCCTACAACTGGAAGAGAATTAGAGTAAAAACGTAATGTCTTTCCAGAGATTGCTTACCTCCTTGAATCCCTTTTATAGTTGCAGTTTTTCCAGCATTATCCAATCCCACCATTAGTAGAGTAACCTTCCTGTAGAATAAATGTGCTGCATTACTTTTGAACAATACTTGATCATTGGCTTATCATCTATACTGATGTCAGATTCAGTTCTCCTATGTTTCATTTCTTATACTGTAATATCATGTGTGTATGTGCTAGTGCATGTTTCTATTTTAAATTACTTTTCACCCCAAGAGGGATTCATGAGTTAGTGCTTCCAAGATGCAATTAAACTCTGTCTCTGCAATATTCAACAAAAACAGAGCTGCACAAGTATTGCTAAGTAACAAATTCCAACATTGATATTACTTCACACAAGCAGAAAACTTAGTGAATACTCCATTCAAGTATTACTAATAGAGTATTCAAACAGTGACTCCGTTTTCCTGTCATGATAATGTACCAGTATTGTGGAAGTCCTAACACAAGGCAGATGTTGAACAAGTGAAATGAACTTCAGTGAACCGCCATCCACAAAAAGTCAAAAGGTAAACGGCACCGACAGATTAATCTGCAGAAGCCAATTTCCAGTGGCTCACCCAGTTGATTTATATCTAACATGGAAAATTTCCCTTTGAAACAAGGTTATCAGAAAGTAGCCTGCTTAGTTATAAATGATTTTCATTTATAGAACTATCTTTACCACAAAGGTAACTACCATGTAGGAGGCCGGATATTATTTATACAACTGGTAAACTGTAGATATATCAAGCGTTGACAGATTTTGAATTACAAGGGAGCCAACAAAAAGAAATTAAGCTGAATAGCTCTTTTTTAACTATAAATAAATTAGAGTTGCAGGCAAATTTCTCCCAGCATTACAGTGGGTGAAATTTACTCAACCTGTTATAAGATAGAAACACCCATGAATCTGAATGGAGATTCCTATTCTGCAAATAAAATGTATTTTTTAATTAATTTCTTTAAATCATTAAAATGATTAATTATTTTTAAATACCTTTGATGACCAAACAAGCATAAAAACTCTTACAGACTTCGACGAGACAAAACTGATGAAGTCTTATCTTCTGTCAAAGGTTGTTTGGACATACCAGAGGCAGAGTGTCAGCAGTTCACTGAATGAGATCGAATCAGCACTAAAGTAACACATAAAAAATGCTGGAGGAATTCAGCAGGTCAAGCAGCATCTGTAGAAGTGAATCAATAGTCAATGTTTTGGGTTGAGACCCTTCATCAGGACTGGAAAGGAAGTGGGAAAATGCTAGAATAAGATGGCGGAGGGAGAGGAAGGAAGAAGGTGACAGGTGAAGCCAGGTGGGTGGAGGAGGAGGGATGAATCAAGAAGCTGGACCAAGTGAATTTAATGGCAGGGTGGAAGCTGGAGGCAAAGTTGATGAAATTGATGAGCTCAGCATGGGTGCATGAAGCAGCACCAATGCAGTCATCAATGTAGAGCAGAAAGCATTTGGGAACATTACCAGGGAAGGGTTGGAAAATGGACATAGCCAATGAAAAGGCAGGCATAGCTGGGGCCCATGTGGGTGCCCATGGCTACCAGGGCCGGACTTTAGGCAGGGCTAGGCTGGGCTGCAGCCCAGGGGCCAGAGCTGCAGAGGGACCCAAAATAGGTAGCTATCATCATGGCGAACAAAAAAAAAATACGAGAGTGGAGCACAGAAAAGAAAAAAGAAACAAGAAAAAGAGGACTGTGACAAAGAAGCATTAAAAAAGACACTGAAATTGACTGAATTTTTTTAACCTGTTCTCGATTATACAGCAGTACCATCGCTCTTGTCACAGTCTGAGACCGGTGGACAAATGGAGACTTGTTCAACAGCTAGCGTTAGCACCAGCGTTAGCACAGGACCACCGTCCTTGCCACAGTCAGCAGCTAACGTTGAAGAGGCAGAGAGCATGACTTTGGAATTCCAGACCACAGAGGCCTCCGAACAACCAAGTCATTAACCTTTAATTAACATTAACCATTAATGTTAACGTTACCGCTACTGAGGATCCTTACAGCACTGATCCTGCCTGCTGGGGAGAGGAAACGTTAGATGATCCAGTCCGAGTGTACTGGGCTAAGAAAGGCCCAGAGTCCTGCCAGAATAACGATGTGGATATCAAAGCTTCGGAACGAGTAGACAAACAGCAGAGAGGTTTTTTCTCCAAATTTCACTTTCAGAAGCTCGTAAATGGTGAGTACATATCAAGGCAATGGCTCTTATATTCCCCTTCCACTGGCTGTGTGTTTTGTTTTGCATGCTGCATCTTCAGTGATGGTAACTGTCAGCCCATCTTCGAAACTGGCTTTAGCGACTGGAAACATGCCGCTGAGCGCATAGGAGAGCATGAAAATAGCGAACACCCAGGAAAACAATACTGACCTATGTTACACTAGCGTCTGACGGCGGAAGAATAGATACAGAACTGCAAAAACAGTTCGAGTCAGAGTGTGTCTACTGGACCTACGTATTGAGGAGAGAGGTGTTGGTTGTGAACTTTTCGATCGAGAGGGGACTGGCTATCAAAGGTTCCAGTGACATATTTGGCAGGCCTGTAACGGCAACTACATGGGCATTCCAGAGGTAATAAGTGAGTTTGACCCGTTTTTGAAGGTGCACATACAGAAATTTAGAAATGCAGGATCAGCTTTGATATTTAGACCAGTACGACCTTTGCTCTTGTTCTTGCCTTTTTTTTGCTTGGTACAGTAGCATTTTACGGTGTCGGCAGGGGCCCATCAGGGCCTCCAGCCCAGGGGCCCCGGACCCACTAAATACGGCCCTGAGGGCTACAGCCCGAGTTTGGAGAAAGTGGGAGGAGCTAAAAGAGAAAATGTGGAGACTTAACACCCTTTTGATGGGGGATTGAAATACTAAAGTATTAGGATAAGGTGAACCAAGACAGTTGAAGACTTGCCTCTGCACCAGGTTAGTACAGATGTGGGAGAATGTCCAATTTCGCTGGAGATAAGAAAGAGAAACAAATTGTAGCATTCAATCCACAGAAAAATTTACTCACTGTGCCCATAACCCAGTTCTTCCATGCATAAAAAATAATTTAAGTGTTAAACGAAAATGATGATTGAAAACAAATGATTCTATTGTCAGCATTCATGGTACCCTCTTTTTGAATCTTATGTGCCTAACGCTAATATTAATTTTGAGGTGAACAATTACCTTTCCCCATTCATACCCACTTGTTTTTAACCACATAGACATCTAAGCAACATTAATAGATTAATCACAAGCAAACTTATATTGATAACAAATAACTGAGAGCGCTAAAGACACTGAAGCACAACTAGAATATTAGGTAAATATTTAATGTTAGAAATGGTGAATTCCCTTCCTTTGATAGTATAATTTATGTTGCTGTCTGACATACAGATAGGAATTATTGCTGTGCAACTTGTTGAAAAAAACTGCATTTTTGAGGGGAGTTTATTTTGGAAATATCCTTGACTTTATTAGAATGAAGCTTGTCATTCAGAAGTTGCTTTTCCAATCCAATTGTACACAGATCAATCATGTAGCGTTGTTGACAAGAAGTTCAGTCAAAGCAAATTTAAAATCATACCTGACAGGTTCTCTCCAACATTTCAGCCAGCAGCAACAATTAGCTAGGAAACTAAACATTTCTTCTCTGAAATACTGGAGGATCAGACTTCAGCTGCAGATAAACCAACTAGAAATCAGTATCTGCAACAGAATAAAGAGAGCTTACATCAACTCATTTACAAGAAAGCACTTTCAAAATTAGAAATAACAAACTCTATGCTACTTCATGCAAAAAAAAATGACTAAAGTTTAAAGTATGAAGAAAATGTAAATTAAATTTTAGCTTGGGCATTAATGACCAAGCCCTTTCAACCCAGGTTGGCAAATGCAAAATACACCTGTATGCATTCTCAGCAAATCAGGTTGCATCAGTGGAAAGAGAAACAAAACACTGTCACTGCCTGACCTAATGAACATACTCAGCATTTATGTTTTTGTTTCAGATTTCCAGTAAGAATGATTTTTTAATTAATTTACTGGTAAATCTCCATATTAATTATCCAAGTTACACAATGCCATATTTTTCCACTTCCTGCACATTCATTCAACTATATAGGAGCCTCTTGGATGCCATGATTGTACTTGGCTCCACTATCACCCCAAGCAGTGCACTCCAAGCACCCTCCAGTCTCTGTGTAAAAGCACTAGCCCCGCGTATCTCCTCTGAACTTACCCCTTCTCACATTAAATACATGCCCTCTAGTATGAGACATTTCAACCCTGTGAACAATACACTGGCCGCTCATAGTTACGCCTCTCATAATCTTATAAACCTCTATAAGATCTCTCCTCAGCCTCCACCATTCCAGAGAAAACATCGCAATTTTGTCCAACATCTCCCATAGCAATGTAATCCAATTCAAGCAGTATCCTGCTAAAGCTCATCTGTACCCTCTCCAAAGCCCCAACATCATTCCTATAAAGGGGCAACTGGAACTGAATGCAATACTCTAGATGTGGTCTATATAAAGATTCAACACAACTTCCCAACTCCTGAACTCACCCTATCAACCTGTGTAACATTCCTACCATTGAAGTGGAACTACAACCCAGATCTATAACTTCCATACTGGCTAGAGAGGACAGGAAGATACCAGTCAAGGCCCCAGAAATCTTACCTCTTGCGTCTCTCAATAACCTGGGTCCTGGGAACTTCTCTAGGAAGAGGTACAGTCGACATTTCGGACCGAGACCCTTCGTCAGGACTAACTGAAAGAAGAGCTAGTAAGAGATTTGAAAGTGGGAGGGGGAGATCTGAAATCATAGGAGAAGACATGAGGGGGAGGGATGGAGCCAAAAGCTGGACAGTTGATTGGCAAAAGGGATATGAGAGGATCATGGGACAGGAGGCTTAGGGAGAAAGAAAGGGGAAGGGGGGAAGCCCAGAGGATGGGCAAGGGGCATAGTGAGAGGGACAGAGGGAGAAAAAGGAGAGAGAGAAAAAGAATGTGTGTATGTAAATAAATAAATAATGGATGGGGTACGAGGGGTCCAGCAGGAAGTCGCCCACTGATTTTCCATATGCTTTTGAAGTTGTTCATGATTTTGGAAACTTATGGAGACAAAGAATTTCTTACAGCTGTAGAAATCCCAATCAAGAATAGCCAACTAGTACAAGAACTTATGGATGCGATACAATTGCCGTCAGAAGTTGGTGTATTAAAATGTAAAAGCCACTCTAAAATGACAACAATTGAAAACCATGGAAATGCATTTATGGATGATATTACAAAAAAAGGCAGCACGGGAAGGTGTAAAAGAGACAAAAGTATCAAGAACCCACAACTGGAATTATGGAAACAGTGGAACTCAGTATAACAAATGAACTAACAAGATATTCAAGATGCAAGCTCAATGCTCTAACCAGGAAAAGTGGTTCTCGATGGAGAATGGTAGGATGAATGGAGAGAGCGAGAGAAAGCAAGCGAGAGTGCGCGAGCGAGAGCATAAGCAAGCCAGAGCGCTTGAGAGCACACGAGCGACCACAAGAGAGAGGGAGAGAGAGCGCAAGCGAGAGCACGCCATGGCAGAGTGTTCCAAAGAAAATAGAAAAGATACGTCACCCCAGACTACACTAAAGTGTACCCCTGCCTAATAGGGGTCAAAGTAATGACAGTGCTGCTCGCTGCACTGTTTGCAACAATGACTTTTCTATTGCCCATGGTGGGTTAAGACTGTAAAAGACATGCTGAGGTGAGTTTAACAGGTGTCATTCGTTCATTAGCATAGCTAACGCTATTTAAACTAGCTGGCCAGCTGCTAAGGAGCTATTCTATTGCAGACATCCCACCTCTCCCGGAAGTCTCCCGCAAATTCATGGTGCTCCCTCCCTGAAATGAGTTTTTGCAGGGAGGGATGTCTGGGTTACTTTTTAAAAATTGTTACTTTGTGTGATTTTGATCGTGGCGGACTGTGGAAAGACAAATCTCAGTGTTGTATGTTGTACACATACTTTGATAATCCACGTACCACGAATTGACTGATGAAAATTGAATGGTCTTTTCATTGTCCACATCACCCAGAGTCATTAGGACAAGTCAAACAAATGAATGGAACCGTCAAGCAATGACCAAGTATCATGAGGAAGGTGTGCCATGGCCTATGGTTCTTCCTATGGTCTTGTGCAGTATCAGAGCAATCCCAAACAAGAAAACTAAACTAAGTCATTTGAGGTGGCAACAGGACCTCTTATATAACTGCTGGGAGCCTTCAATCTCAGAGAGGCTGATATACACATTATGGCAGACACCTCAGGTAGCTGCTGTTTGAAGTTAACTCGGGCTTTACAGTCTGCTTCTCAACAGGTTTCTACCACTTGGGAGGATACAACACAATCTTCAGGAGGATAATTCACCCTGATTCTTCACAATGGTTCATGATTTAACAAACTGAAATGGAACCATTGGGAGCTGGATGGAAAGGTCCTTATCAAGTTCTGTCAATTGCCACTTGGTAGAGAAGGCCAAAGGTAAAAGTAGAATGATCTGTCATTAGATCTTCTCTTAGCAGCTAAGAGGGTGGGATCATGTACAGTTATAGGTATGGAATGTTGTACTTACATACCTGACAAGCCTGAAGACATGAAAGACATAACTAATTTGGCTGATCATATTCGTAAAGAAACAGCTAAAAATACATCAATCTGATGGATGGGATTTCTTTGATTGGACTCATTATAAGTCAGAAGCTGAGTCATATCATTCAGACCAATCTGCTTTATCACAATTTACATTTTTTTAATTCACTTAAAGGCAATCATCACCAGAATAGTTCAAACTCCTACTGATCTACCAAACCATGACATAATATTATGAATACTTTGAAGAATATATATACTTTTGATACTTCATAATCCAAGTAGCTTTGATTACTTATACATAATGTAAATACCACAAGGTTTTTCTTCCACTGAATTTTCAAATGTAATGATTATAAATGTCGGGGGGGGGGGATTATTGGATCTGACCATTTAATTTTAATTGTCATTTTTT
The DNA here is from genome assembly GCF_963921235.1 of Mobula hypostoma. Classification (NCBI taxonomy): domain Eukaryota; kingdom Metazoa; phylum Chordata; class Chondrichthyes; order Myliobatiformes; family Myliobatidae; genus Mobula; species Mobula hypostoma. The sequence continues at coordinate 53,686,093 of NC_086102.1, read as the reverse complement.
TTTGCAGTTTAAAAATAAGTTAGCTATTTGCACTTTGTGGCCTTTATATACATAACAGTTTGGTATGCCTCTATTGGCTATACAAAGTATAATTCTAGAGTTTCTTTGTTCTTTGACTAAGTAGCGAGTAGTTTATTAGTGAATCTGAATCAGAGTCAGGTTTAATATCACTGGCATATGTCATGAAATTTGGTGTCTTTGGGCAGCAAAACAATGCAATACCTAACAATAGAAAAAATATTAATTATAATAAATAGATATTAAATAGTTAAATTAAATAAGCAATGCAAAAATAGAAATAAAGAAGTTGTGAGGTAGTGTTTAAGGGTTCAATGTCCATTTAGTAATGGAAGAGCGCTTTAGAAGCTTTTTGTATGACGCATGGCTCCGGTGCTGAACACCTAATGGGGCTTTTCCCCCTCACTTTTTCTTGCTTAGTAGGGTTTTTTTTTGTCACCAAAATTTTTTCAATCTTAGACCATAAGACAAAGGAGCAGAAGTAGGCCATTCGGCCCACCGATTCTGCTCCGCCATTTTATCATGAGCTGATCCATTTTATCCTATTTAGTCCCACTGCCCCGCCTTCTCACCATAACCTTTGATGCCCTGGCTACTCAGATACCTATCAATCTCTGCCTTAAATACACCCAATGACTTGGCCTCCACTGCTGCCTGTGGCAACAAATTCCATAGATTCACCACCCTCTGACTAAAAAAATTTTTTCACATTTCTGTTCTGAAAGGGCACCCTCCAATCCTGAAGTCATGCCCTCTCGTACTAGACTCCCCCATCATGGGAAACAACTTTGCCACAACCACTCTGTCCATGCCTTTTAACATTCAAAATGTTTCTATGAGGTCTCCCCTCATTCTTCTAAACTCCAAGGAATACAGTCCAAGAGCGGACAAATGTTCCTCATATGTTAACCCTCTCATTCCCGGAATCATTCTAGTGAATCTTCTCTGTACCCTCTCCAACGTCAGCCCATCCTTTCTTAAATAAGGAGACCAAAACTGCCCACAGTACTCCAAGTGAGGTCTCACCAGCACCTTATAGAGCCTCAACATCACATCCCTGCTCCTATACTCTATTCCTCTAGAAATGAATGCCAACATTGCATTCGCCTTCTTCACTACCGACTCAACCTGGAGGTTAACCTTAAGGGAATCCTGCACGAGGACTCCCAAGTCCCGTTGCATCTCAGAACTTTGAATCTTTCCCCATTTAAATAATAGTCTGCCCGTTTATTTTTTCTGCCGAAGTGCATAACCATACACTTTCCAACATTGTACTTCATTTGCCACTTCTCTGCCCATTCTTCCAATCTATCCAAGTCTCTCTGCAGACTCTCCGTTTCCTCAGCACTACTGGCCCCTCCACCTATCTTCGTATCGTCAGCAAACTTAGCCACAAAGCCATCTATTCCATAATCCAAATCGTTGATGTACAATGTAAAAAGAAGCGGCCCCAACACTGATCCCTGCGGAACACCGCTGGTAACCGGCAGCCAACCAGAATAGGATCCCTTTATTCCCACTCTCTGTTTCCTGCCAATCAGCCAATGCTCTATCCACGTATGTAACTTTCCTGTAATTCCATGGGCTCTTATCTTGTTAAGTGGCCTCATGTGTGGCACCTTGTCAAAGGCCTTCTGAAAATCCAAATATACAACATCCATTGCATCTCCCTTGTCTAGCCTACTGGTAATTTCCTCAAAAATTTGTAATAGGTTTGTCAGGCAGGATTTTCCTTTAAGGAATCCATGCTGAGTTCTGCCTATCTTGTCATATGCCTCCAGGTACTCTGTAACCTCATCCTTGACAATCGACTCCAACAACTTCCCAACCACCGACGTCAAGCTAACAGGTCTATAATTTCCTTTTTGCTTCCTTGCCCCCTTCTTAAATAGCAGAGTGACATTTGCGATCTTCCAGTCTTCCGGAACCATGCCAGAATCTATCGACTTTTGAAAGATCATCGCTAATGCCTCCGCAATCTCCACAGCTACTTCCTTCAGAACACGAGGGTGCATTCCATCTGGTCCAGGAGATTTATCGACCTTTAGCCTATTCAGCTTCCTGAGTACTTTCTCTGTCGTAATTGTGACTGCGCACACTTCTCTTCCCTGCCACCCTTGAGTGTCCGGTATCCTACTGTCTTCCTCAGTGACGACTGATGCAAAATACTTGTTCAGTTCCTCTGCCATCTCCTCATCTCCCATTACAATTTCTCCAGTATCATCCTGCCTGACAAATCTATTACAAATTTTTGAGGAAATTACCAGTAGGCTAGACAAGGGAGATGCAGTGGATGTTGTATATTTGGATTTTCAGAAGGCCTTTGACAAGGTGCCACACATGAGGCTACTTAACAAGGTAAGAGCCCACGGAATTACGGGAAAGTTACATACGTGGATAGAGCGTTGGCTGAATGGCAGGAAACAGAGAGTGGGAATAAAGGGATCCTATTCTGGTTGGCTGCCGGTTACCAGTGGTGTTCCGCAGGGATCAGTGTTGGGGCCGCTTCTTTTTACATTGTACATCAACAATTTAGATTATGGAATAGATGGCTTTGTGGCTAAGTTTGCTGACGATACGAAGATAGGTGGAGAGGCCGGTAGTGCTGAGGAAACGGAGAGTCTGCAGAGAGACTTGGATAGATTGGAAGAATGGGCAGAGAAGTGGCAAATGAAGTACAATGTTGGAAAGTGTATGGTTAGGCACTTTGGCGAAAAAAATAAACGGGCAGACTATTATTTAAATGGGGAAAGAATTCAAAGTTCTGAGATGCAACGGGACTTGGGAGTCCTCGTACAGGATACCCTTAAAGTTAACCCCCAGGCTGAGTCAGTAGTGAAGAAGGCAAATGCAATATTGGCATTGATTTCTGGAGGAATAGAGTATAGGAGCAGGGATGTGATGTTGAGGCTCTATAAGGCGCTGGTGAGACCTCACTTGGAGTACTGTGGGCAGTTTTGGTCTCCTTATTTAAGAAAGGATGGGCTGACGTTGGAGAGGGTACAGAGAAGATTCACTAGAATGATTCCGGGAATGAGAGGGTTAAAATATGAGGAACGTTTGTCCGCTCTTGGACTGTATTCCTTGGAGTTTAGAAGAATGAGGGGAGACCTCATAGAAACATTTTGAATGTTAAAAGGCATGGACAGAGTGGATGTGGCAAAGTTGTTTCCCATGATGGGGAGGTCTAGTACGAGAGGGCATGACTTAAGGATTGAAGGGCGCCCTTTCAGAACAGAAATGCAAAGAAATTTTTTTAGTCAGAGGGTGGTGAATCTATGGAATTCGTTGCCACGGGCAACAGTGGAGGCCAAGTCATTGGGTGTATTCAAGGCAGAGATTGATAGGTATCTGAGTAGCCAGGGCATCAAAGGTTATGGTGAGAAGGCAGGGGAGTGGGACTAAATAGGAGAAAATGGATCAGCTCATGATAAAATGGCGGAGCAAACTCGGTGGGCCGAATGGCCTACTTCTGCTCCTTTGTCTTATGGTCATATTCAGAAATTTTTAAAATAGAAATGTTATTTCTGTCCTTAGTTATAACCTAAAGTGTGTTTCACATTCAATTCATTTTGAAAGTCACTAATTCAAGAGAACAAACCTCCAAAACGTTACCATTTAAAGCAAATGTTGTAAACAACCAAGGAATCATTCTGCTGAGATTTTTCAGCATTTTCCATATTTATTTCAGATTTTCAGTATTAGGAGTGTACCGTAAACAATTTCTCCTCTGACTAATCACTCACAGAAATGAATTCCAGATCATAACCTTTGGCTGAGTGAAAAAAAAATCCTAATGTCACTTTCAGGCAAATCTTTGTCATAGAATACAAATACAATGATCGTTCACATCATAGGGCTACTTTGACAAAGCAAGTAAGGTGAAGATAGTAAGCAAAGAAAACAAAGTATGACATTAGAGATGAATGATTCTGAAATATATTAACGGAACGCTATTATCCATCAGCAGTGCTAACCCAATAATAACGTGCAATCTATGAATAACTTAGTAAAGTAATTTATTTGAAAGAAATCAAAAACATCACAAAAGTATATAAGATTTGGAGCAAAAATGATTTTGTGAAATAATTTCACTCAGAGAAATAATGTCCAAAGCGACCCCCCCTTCCCCCCACTAAAGATCTTCAGCAGGCGAGATGTCTTCAGGGATTCTCTGAACCTGCCCAAAGTACCGATGAAAGCCTCCGGTGGTTAACCCCAATCTCGGACAAAGAAAAGATGAACTTCACGCCGCCCAACGAAACCACGCAACAAATCTCTGCGACTGCTTTCTGCAGCGGCGCCGGTCTCGTCAATTACCTGCTTTGAAGAGAGTTACGGGAGGCAAACTCGGCTCCAAGCCGCACTGATCTCACCCGAGCTCGGTTCCTGGATGTTCTCCGCTCTAATCTCAAACACGAATGCTGAGTTTTTGCCGCGCTTGCCACCACGTGGTTATTGAGGTTCAGCGTCGTCCCGGCAACATTGTAACGTCACCTGGCAGCTCTGTGACGTCACTACATTTCCAGCCGCTCACTCCCGGCCCTGTATTAGGATTTTAGCGCAGCCGCGCCGAGTGAATCCCTCATTTCACTCTCGTCCGTCTGTAGATCATGGAAGTGATGCGGAAGAACTGGAACTTATTATTTCAGCAGACCAGATTTTAAATCGTGCATCACTGCAGACCCTACATATCAGAAAATATAGGTTTCATGCTTTTCCGTCTATTACAATTTTTTTAACCTTTTCTATTAATCTTAAAGAGATATTTAGACATCTCGGAACCTTCTCATCTAAGTGAACTAAATTCATCAACGGAAAATTCATCCAAAAACGGAAATTTTATTCTGTTTATCACTCCTTATTGCAAGAAGCTTAAAATGATTTACTATTGCTCCCCTGAAAAATGCCACATATCTGTATCAAAGAGAATTATCTAATCTGCCAAATAATGACCATATGCCAAAGATGATAGATCTTAGGTAACTGTCTCAGAAAAGTATTACATTTATTTATTTTTTAGGATTATAACATTGCTGCCAAGGCAGGTTGTACTTGAGGGACCACAAGACCATCAGACGAACACTCATAATGCGCTGCAGGAACTCAGCAGGTCAGTCAGCATCAGTTGAAAAGATTAGTCGACGTTTCGGGCCGACGAAGGGTTTAGGCCCGAAACGTCGACTAATCTTTTCAACTGATGCTGACTGACCCGCTGAGTTCTTCCAGCGCATTGTGAGTGTTCCTTTGACAACAGCATCTGCAGATTATTTTGTGTTTAAAACCATCAGACTATAAGACATAGCAGCAGAATTAGGCCATTCAGCCCATCAAGTCTGCTCTGCCATTCCATCACGGCTGATCCCAGATCCCACCCAACCCCATACACCTGCCTTCTCATCATATCCTTTGATGCCTTGACCGATCAGGAAACGATCAACTTCCACCTTAAATATCTGCACAGACTTGGCCTCCACCAGAGTCTGTGGCGGAACATTCCACAGATTTACGACTCTCTGGCTAAAAGAATTCCTCCTTACCTCTGTTCTAAAAGGTTGCCATTCAATTCAAGCATAAGGAACAGGCGAGACATGGTACAGGCAGAAGTACGGATCCGTGAGGAAGAGAAGCGAATATCAAAGGCAGTAGAACAAGGGTCCCAGGGTGCCTGGACAAAATGGGATCTGCCCAAGTGCAAGATCTCATAGGCAGAGTTAAGAAGTCTGGAGCCCTTCCGTATTTCCTTCCTCTTGTGATCCGTGTATGACACCCTTCCTTCGCCATTACAGCTGTACACATAGGAGATGAGAGAGGACCTGAACTGTAAGCCCTGTGGTCAAAAGGGGACACTGGCTCATATACCGTCAGGGTGTAAAACAGCTCTAACTCAAGGACGGTATACGTGGCGCCATGATAAGGTGCTTCTGGCTCTTGCTGACACACTAGAGTGAGAGAGATGCAAGAAGAGGATGGCTGGCACAGATTTGAGGAAGGCCATCACATTCATCAAAGAGGGAGCCAGGCCTTCTTCTTCTTCTTCTTCTTCTTCTTGTGTTGTTTAATGGCGGTTGGCAAACCAGCTTTAAGGTGCATTACCACCACCTGCTAGACTGGAGTGTGGATTGTTGGATAAGCAGGAGAAGGGAAAAGAATTGCATTCCCCATATTCTATATAACAAACCTGGGTCTTTCAGACACTTCATGATACAGATCTGTATTTCTCTTGAATTCCCACTTTAGATGTCTTCTATACCCAAATCAGTTTTTTTGTTTATCTTAAGCACTCCTATCATCTTCACTCTTTCTTTTTGATACTTCTTACATTTTATCAATACATGTTCAACTGTATCTGGTTGATTACAGTATTCACACAACCCAGCTGGATGTTTCTCTATTTTGTATAATGAGTAATTAAGACTAGTGTGTCCAATTCTCAGACGACTGATGATCACTTTTGTCTTTCTATATCCACTTGACAATCTTTTGTATCTGACTTTCCTCTGTATTTTGTACAGTTGTCTCCGTTACACTTTGACGATAAAAATGACAATAAAGAGGACTGCGAGTCTTTATAATCTAATCTGATCTAATCAAATCTAATCTCATCCCAATCCTTCTGCCATGTCTCCTCAATGCGTGCTTTAATAATGCTCTTGACTTCCGCTTTGCTAAGAGCGATCTGGACCGCTATTATAGATGATTTGAGCGATTGTTCAGCTATACGATCCACCTTTTCATTCCCCTCCACTCCACAATGAGCAGGAGTCCAAAGAAAGCTTACTTCTATCCCGTTTTTGGTCAGTGTATATAACTTGCATAGAATCTCCAAAAAGATATCCTGTCTACTTTCTGATTTTCTTGATTTGATCGAGGTTAATGCAGATAAACTGTCTGAACAGGTTACAGCCTTTTTGATAATATTTTCTTCTGTCCAAGATAATGCACTCAATATTGCCATTAATTCCATTGTATACACTGATAAATGGTTTGATGTTCTTTTTCTGATACTGGTTTTGCACTGAGGAATGTAGATTGCAATACCTGTGTGGCCAGATCTAGGGTCTTTTGATCCATCCGTAAATATTACAAGTTCATTTCTAAAATGCAAGTCTTTATATTCTTGTACTATCTGTTTGATTCTACAGTTAGACTTCTTTTTTTAAAAGTTGTTGCAGGTTTTTATCTACTGTATGCATTGTAAAGAGCCATGGAGGAACATCAGATATTGGAACTGCAGGGCTATATTCCATTTCGTGTGGACAATATTTTTGTGCTGCTGCATCCCCGATCCATCCAAAGCTATTATAATTTGACTTATTATGTTTCAAGCAGTCTTAATATAGCTTTAGCTGGATGTGAGTCGTTATGTCCCATGACATTAACCCAGTAATTTAGCATTAGCTTTATTCTTCTAAGTCTTAATGGCACTTCCCCCATTTCGACTTGAAGAGCTGATATAGGTGATGTTCTGAATGCACCACTACATATCCTGAGGGCCTGAGCTTGCTCATCATCCAGCATTTTTAAATTACTTTCTGCAGCTGACATGTATGCTACGCTTCCTTAATCCAATGTAGCCCTCATTTAAGCTTGATAAATACTTAATAGCGATATCCTGCTTGCACCCCAGTGCTGTCCAGCAAGACCCCTTTCGTAACCAAACAACCAAAGCCCAATCTGCTGCTAACGGCCAGGTCCTGGGAGATGAGGGTCTATCTGGGAAGGAGATTGCAGTTCCCGGATGTGGTGCACACAACCTTATGCCCGGACGTTGTACTGTGGTCAACTGAAGACAGGAAAATAATTCTGGTTGAGCTGACTGTGCTGTGGGGGGAGGGATGGGAAGAGGCCCATGGGAGAAAGGCCTTGAAGTACCAGCCCTTAGTGCAGGAGTGTAGAGACAAGGGACGGCAGGCATGGTTGTTCCCTGTGGAGATCGACTGCAGAGGTTTCCCAGCCAAATCAGCATGGCGGTTGTTGTCAACTCTGGGCCTGGATGAAAGGAGCAAAAAACAAGCAGCTCGTAGGATGGATTGGACTGTTGGATTTGGAGTAGGTGAGAGGAGGGGAGCTGGAAGCCAGGAGCAGATGGGCAGTGATTTGTACACCACTGCTGGCCCACCAACTGGAGTGTGTCATGGTTAAGGGTTGAAACACTCTGTGAAGGTTGGGAACCACGTGATGACATCTGCTCATGGCTGAAGTCTACAGTTACCTTCTAAGGTATCTGGAGAATGTGCCCGAACAGGTGTACGTAACAAGTAACAAGAGGCTCTGCCCTTTAGGTCTGGTTCCCCCCACCATAGGAAACATTCTCTCCACATCCACCCTATCTGGTCCTTTCAACATTCAGTAGGTTTCAATGAGATGCCCCCCACATTCTTCTAAATTCCAGTGAGTACAGGCCCAAAGCTGCCAAACACGTCTCATGTGTTAACCCCTTCATTCCCATAATCACCCTTGTGAACCTCCTCTGGACTCTCTCCAATGACAACACATCCTTTCTGAGATGTGGGGCCCAAAACGGTTGACAATACTCCCAAGTGCGGCCTGACTAGTATAAGAGGGTGTGGTGTTGAGCTGCATTCCTGAACTGCTGAAGATATTTTTGTGATCGTACCCCAAAGAACCCTGTAACATAGGGATTCCAGGTTTGTAGTGAGGAATGAAGAAAGAATGAATATATAGAGTACTTCTAAATCAGGATGCTGTGTGACCTGAGGGGAACATGCACTTAATGCCCTGTTCTTCTTGGGAGTATAGATAAATAAAGGTAATAGATTTGGGAGCAGCTTGGGGAAGCAAATGCATGTTTTTGATAGCACACATTATATTACTGTAAATAGTGATGGGGAGAATACATTATTAAGGTGGTGGATAGGATAATGATTAAGCAAGTGGATTTATCTTAGACGCTGTTGATCTTCCTGAGTCATTGGGGCCTCACTCATCCAGGCAAGCAGAGACTATTCCATCATGTTATTGACCTGTTGCTTTAGATGGTGGAAAGGCCCTAAGGTGTTAGAGGTAAATTGTTCACAACAAAATATCCAGCCTTTGTAGCCACTGTGTTTATGAGGTTGGTCCAGTTGATATTCTGGTCATTGATGACCCCCCAGGGTGTTGATGGTGGTGAACTGAACAGTGATAATGCTATTAAATGTCGTGTAGCTGAGTTTTCTTGATGGAAGTAACATTTCCCTGGCACATTATGGTGCAAATGTTATCTGCCACTTATGATGGCTCAGGTCATTGTGGATTTAGGTGTGGACCACTTCATTTTTAAAGTAACTTATCATCAAAAATCATCAGAAAATATCCTTACTTCTGACCTTAATGTGGAAGGTAGGTCACTGATAAAACAGCTGACGATGTTTGACCCTGAGGAAATCCTATCATGATGTCATTGGGCTGGGTCGATTGACTTCCAAAACCATGATGATCTTCCTTTGTGCAATGTACAACTCTGTCCATTGGAGTGCTTTCCTGTCTCTGCCCCTTTGTCAAAGGTTGCCATGATGTCAAGGTCAGGCATGCTCACCTTCTGTTTGCAACTCAGCTCCTTGATCACACTTGGCTGTGGTGTGCTCTGAAGCCCAGTGGCCCGTTGGGTACCCAACCTTCGCACTGATGCTCAATTATCACTTTAGAATTCTGTTTCTGACACCATCCATTACTTTGTTGATGTTTGAGTGTAAACTAATTGGGTGGATTGAGTGTGTCCTATGTTTTGTGAACATATCCGGATCATTTTCACATTGCTCAGTAAATCCTGTACTGTATCTATACTGGAAGATCCTGATTTCAGCCATTATTGTATTCAAATTCAGGCCATCTTCTTTTGCTAGCAGTTTACATGCTCACAAAAGTCATGACCAGATGCTGCAGAATTACACAGCTTTGATATTGTTGCTTAGCTATGTTTCATTGCTCTGTTAATCCATTCAGTCTCTGCCCAGATGTCATATTAGCACTGACATAAAAATTGAATTCAAGATGCCTGCCTGATACAAGCATCTCCCTGTCTGTTTAAACTAGATTCACAGGCTTAAGTGATCAAATGAATCACTAAGATGGAAATTCACAATTGATCACTGTAGCAATGCAGTGAGAGACAATATCTATCCAAAAGGTTAGTGGTTTATTTGCTAGGCAGATATTTAGATTAAGACACTAATTGGGCAGAAGGTGACAATGTTGTTACTGCAAAACAGACACACAGCATGACTCAACTGTCCATTCAGCACCATATTATAATCACACAAGCAGGTAGGGAACAATTAGTATGTTCTTCTCCAAAACAATAACAGTGCCATCAAATTATGTTTAAAAACATGTTTATTAATGCATTTGAATGGAGGACTCCTAATGCTTCTACATATTCTGGTTTACATGTAACTTTAGTCACAACAATTATGTGGTTAAACTTAATCGCCTTATTAAGTATGCTCAAACATTGTTCTGTCGAGCACACAGTTGTATGATGTTACCTTTTGGTTATAACGTTCCTCATGGGAAGTTTTGATGAAGTTAGTTACATCAATTTTCCAACGTACAAAATTGAACAGTCAGCTGGGAATAAAACGATGTGCTTTATGTTAAATGTTCAAAGCTAAGTAATAATTTTTTTCATTTCTTCATATTATACCTACTAACAGTAAAACATACACAGAAAAAATCTGAATGTTACATGCAGATGACTGACAACTCAAAAAGACAATTACAACTTCCTAAATAAAACTGATAAGAAAGTCACTTACAGAATGCAACATTTGATATTTTAGTAATAAGATATAGTTACTAGAAATTAAACCAGCAAGATATTTGTGAAAATAAACAAATATAGCTTCTGAATAAAGAAATGATCCTGACAGTATATTAATACATCAAATTCACATTTCAGATGTAAACAAACAAAAAATCCTTTTTCCCCAAGTCTTGTTAAGACAGATCTTAGTTATTTAAAAACAATTGGTCACAATACTGAGCTTATTTTAAAAGAAATTACATTTGAATGATGTACAGTAAATGTTTAATTGCAATTACCCACTGTGCAATATTTTATTCAAACTCTCTGGCAATCTTATAAGGGAATAACAAATATACAGAGAAGCAGCATATTTTAATATTTATCTTTGTTCGTGTAAACTTTCTTTTGGTGTCAAATTGCTTGTAATCAGATGACTGATTTTTCCTGCTCTGTCATTTGAGCTGCCATTGTTAAACAAGATGTTTTAATCTTGAAATAAGATGTAACTCTAAAAAAATCCACATTGTAAATGAATAAAATTAAGACACCAAAATGCAATAAAATGATACTATAATTTTACTAAGTACCATAGCATTTGGAAGGGCATGTCTATGTTTGTGTGAGAATTAGCCATCACTTATGACATGTAAGGTATTGAAAACATTGTTTATTGATTTCACTAGCGCTTTTAGGAGTGGGCCTTTGAGACCACAAGAACAGCAATGGAAGTGCACTTTTTGATCTACCCTGCTCTGCCCTTTAATACGATCATGGCTGATTTGACATTCTGCAAGTCCATCTTCCCACACTATACCCAGATTCCTTGATTCATTTACTGAGCTAACTCGGTTTTGAATACATTCCAGGATTCAACCACCGCTGTTTTCTGGAGTAAAGAATTTCAAAGACTCACAACACTTTGAGGGCAGAAGTTCTTGGTCTTAAATGAGACGACATTCTCTGTCCTAGACTCTCTTACAAAGGAAAACCTTTTTATAACTTTTTATCCTGTCCAGCCCTCTAAGGACCTGAGGTGATTCAGTTAGATCGTCCATCATTATTTTAAATTCCATTGAGTATAGTCCCAGCCTGTTCAACCTTTCCTCAAAGGATTATTACCCCCATACACATAGAATCATCCCAGTCACTGTTCCCTCTAAGCTGCAGGGGTGCACGGCCATGCAGCAACTGAAATGCTCCCGCACACATAGTTCTTCCACACTGCATCCAATTTCTCATCCAGGCAGTGTACGATGTGCTTCCAGGCCCATCAAACCTGCACACCTGGGGCAAGGCAGAGTCATCTGCGTGCCCACCATGCTCCAAGCGAGGAACCCTGGAGCACAACTTCAGCGGCTGTGCAAGGGCACTTGATGAGGGACGATACAGGTGGAGGCATGATCAGGTCCTGAAGACCATCGCTGAAGCCGTCAGCGCAGGAGTTGAGTGGGCGAAGCGGTCCCAACCCTCCAAGCAGACCATTGCCTTTGTCAGAGCTGGGGAGCAGCCAATACCTGCCAAAAGAACATCAGCAGACATTCTGACCTCTGCAAGGGACTGGCAGCTGTTGGTGGACCTCGAAGGGCAGCTGAAGTTCCCCAACCATATTGCAGCTACCACCCTGCGACCAGACATTGTCCTAGTGTCTGAGTCTACTAAGCAAGTGGTGCTGCTAGAGCTGACAGTCCCATGGGAAGATAGCTTGGAGGAGGCCTTTGAAAGGAAGTTCTCCAAGTACGCAGGACTGGTCAGCAACTGTCAGCAGGCTGGATGGAGAGCGAGGTGTCTCCCAGTGGAGGTTGGTCGTAGGGGATTCGTAGCCTGTTCCTTAGTTATAGCCTTCAGCATTTTGGGCATCGAGGGAGAGAGGAAGAGGAGAGCCATCCGCAGTACCACCGATGCAGCAGAGAGGGCCTCAAGATGGCTGTGGCTCAAAAGAGGGGAGCCATGGAGTCATAAGTAGCTTGCCATCTGGACACAAGCTGGGGTCTGATCAGCCCCGGCTGGGTCACCTGGATACGCGAGCCAGGGCAGTACAATATGGAGAGCAAGCTGTTGCTCCTGTAGCAAGCTCCCCATCTCCCCACACCCCCCACCATGCAGCTGATGCATCCAAAGGGACAGCAGAGACCAATATAGTCCAGAGTCGCAGGAGTTAACACTTAACAGTTAGTGTTGAACTCAACGTAGGGCTGCCTCAGGGATTGCAGCTCTGAATTCTTCTACAGGGTTTACTTCCAAAGCCTTCTCCATCAGTAGGTATATCTGCAAGGCAATGGAAGTAGAGAACTGATACAGTCAGAGAAACCTACTGTTGCAATGAAGCCCAACACCAAGCTTGAGAGATATCTTCTCATCTTCCACCTAGATATACTGCAGCCTTCTGGACTCAATATTAATTCTACAGCTTCAGGTAACTTGATATTTATATCCATGTCACTCATCCATCTGTGATAGTGGCTCAATCTGGTTATTTTAATCTGCTTATTTTAATTTCAATCTTTTATTTATTTTTTATCTTCTATTTGTGGAGGACATGCCCAGCCTGATCTGCTCTGCATTTTGAAACTTTCACAATCATTCATCTCTGTTCTCACTTTCAACTGCTTATATTTACTCATTTTCTAGATCACCTAACTTTATAGTTTATCGCCATGGACACTATGGTTTTATTCCTTATCAACTCTTTCCCTCTTTCTCCCTGCTGCTTAATAAGTTTATTTTAACTTTTCCTCAGCTCTGATGAAGGTTCCTAACCTGAAACTCTTAGATCAGGCGTGACCTGTTCTCCTGAGTACTTCCAGCATTTGCTGTTTTATTTTATATTTCCAAAATTTACAGTTTTTCAAATTTTCATCCAAATCGCATTACAGTCTAATAACAGCAGATGCAATTCAGAAGAGAATGTGGCTCCAGAAACAAACAAAAATAAAAATCTGGTGCTGAAAAATACTTAAAACTGTCTCCATAGAATCAATAGGACCACAACATATGTAGTGTCTCTCTGGGTTAGATAATAATCCGCTTTTCGATTCTTCCTATTGAAGTGCATGATCTCATGTTAAACTCCAAATAACTTTAACAATCAAAATAGGCTCCAGCCCCTAGTTATTTCCCTTTCAGTTTCTCGAGTAATTTTACAGAATTCCCATCAATATATCTATCAACCCAAACTAGCTTCAGACAGGCAGGCAATTGTGCATTCAATTTGTTGGGACTTCTGTTCTGGGGCTTTTTAAAGAGGTGTGCACCCACTTTTCTCAAACTGTATACCAGTTAGGTTTTCTCTCTAGATGTTCCCTTCTGTTGTTTGTGTGAGTTTTAGACCAGTTAACAAAAAAAAAATCGGTATCTGCTGAATAGAGTATTCATTTCCAACTATCCATATATATGACCTGACTTGGTCCATCCAAGCAGAGTTCACTGCCAAGAAGGCCCACCAGTGCCTTTACTTCCTGAGAAAACTAAAGGAATTTGGCCTGTCCCTTATTACCCCTCACTAATTTTTATAGATGCACCGTAGAATGCATTCTTCTAGGGTGCATCACAACCTGGTATGGAAGTTGTCCTGCCCAAGACTGAAAGAAGCTACAGAAGATCGTGAACACAGCCCAGCACATCACACAAACCAACCTTCCGTCTGTGGACTCAATTTACACTGCACGCTGTCGGAGCAGCACTGCCAGGATAATCAAGGACACCACCCACCCAGCCAACACACTTCTCGTCCCTGTTCCCTCCGGGATAAGGCTCAGGAGCTCGAAGACTCGTACGTCCAGATTTGGGAAGAGCTTCTTTCCAACTGTGAAAAGACTGCTGAACGGATCCTGACCCGGATCTGGGCCATACCCTCCAAATATCCGGACCTGCCTCTCGTTTTTTTTTGCACTGCCTTACTTCCAATTTTTCTATTTTCTATTTATGATTTATAACTTAAATTTTTAATATTTACTAATTTTAACTATTTTTAACATTCTTAATATTTAATATTTGTAATCAAGGGAGTGGGAAGCGCAGAATCAAATATCGCTGTGATGTTTGTACATTCTAGTACCAATTGTTTGGCAACAATAAAGTATAAAGTATTTCTTTTTTCATTTCATGGCTCTAATATAATATAACATGCTTAGCCACCAGGATTGTCTTTTTAAGTTAGGATACCTAATAGAAGTTAAACAGAATTCTACAAGGAATGCAATTGCAGTTAATTTGTTAGATCCAAATTTATTTCTGCTCCTTCTGCAATTTTTCACAGCACCAAAAAACCTGCTTTTTCAATGATTTCCAAGCATGTTTATTCACAAATCTGTTGGTTTTGCATGTTAGGTTATCATTATTAATTCCTTTGGAATATGCAAATTAATTCAAAGTAATTTAATTTTCACTTGTACTCACTTCCCCTAATCAAAGTTGTTAAAGCATCAAGAAAACCACCCAGAAGAAAAGAATGTATTGGTTAAAAATTATGAAAACTTTGGGTGAGTTCTGAAACATTTTCCCCAATTATGGCAGTCTCTACGAAAAGTGACAGAAAAAGACCATAACAATAGTCAAAGTTGGAAGAGTCAGATTTCCATGTGAAGAACAAGCTGTTGTTCATGCAGCAGGCCCCCTCTCTCCATGCAGCTGATGAACTTACAGGAATGGCAGAGACTAATACGGCTTGATAACAGGAACAGCATTGCAGGAGTTGCCAGTCGACATTGAATGCAGCACAGGGTTGCATTAGAGATTCCAGCTCCAGAATTTTTCTTGGAGCTTATTCCCAAAGGCTTCCCCAACAGTGGTTATAGCTGGAAGGCAGCAGAGGTTTGAGATCAGAGTTTCCCTTCTCCCAGATAAGCTGTCATGCACAGCTGAAAAGTCCCATCGGCCCTGGTACTGATGAAAGTGATACAAAGTGTTGCCTTTATTGGATACAGCTTCCAAAGCCTCAGGCAGCAACAGTGACATTTTGATAGTTAAGGAAGCTTCTTGGAGACAAAACATAGTAACGACCATGTAGTTAGTTGAGATTAATTTTTGTGTCTACTGTTAAATAACAAAATGACACTTCCACCTAGAACTTCTAAGAAGATTGCTGCTTGACACATCTGCTCTTCATGGAATACTTTTAAAACCAATAATTCAGTCGAAGAACATGCCATACTTTTCAGATTGCTCAGGGAAACAAGCTCTATGATTGCCATATGATTTTGGGGTTCCAAGCAGCAGAAACAAGATACTGCAGATACTCTAAACCTAAAATGAGGTTAAATGTTGATGCAGATCCTCAGCAGGTCAGGTAGCAAAGACAAAATCAGAGTTTCAGTTTTAGTCTAAGGAGCTTACACTAGAATAAGACAAAAAATGACTCTTCCATTTCTTCAGTTGATTCTGTCTTTCATCCCTTCTTCAGATCTTCAGCTTCTCCTTTGAGACCTTGAATAGTCCATCCTCAACAAAGGTCTCAGCTTCAACCACACATTTCTATATTGCAATCATTTCAAGCTCAAAATGATACCAAGAACTTCTTCCACTGCCTACACTTCCAGGTGAAGGTCCCTTTATTCAGGAGACTTCAACCAGAGCATCGAACTATGGGAACATGGGAAGATCAGTAGCCTCCCAAGCTTTTCTGGCATTTAAAGGGATGGCCATGCTTATCCATTGACCGATAACTTCAGATAAACTTGGTTACCAAAAATCTACCAAACTCAGGTTTAAAAATAACAAAATACCAAAGAACACGCAATTTTTATAAAATGATATCGCAAGCTTCTTCAACTCTGCCTATGTACGCATTTCCTAACTTCACTTCTGACAGGACCCCTAATTGTTTAGACCATGCCACATGTCCAAGACTTCCCATTTAGTCAAAAAGCTGCACTCCATTTTCCCCATTATTAACTTGGATTGATCAAATCATAGCTTAACTTTCTAAGTTTCACAAACGATAGATACAACATAATTGTGTAATTTCTGGTGAATTTCTTGTTCATGTATGATTTTGGTAAAGTTATAGTGCATTCTACCAAAGGTCAATACCTTTCAATATTTTCAAGGTGTGGCACCCAGAATTGCTCACACTACCTCTGTACTAATCCAATTAGGGATTTCCATAGCTTAGTCATAGAGTCACAGAGCACTAAAGCATAGAAACAGACCATTTGGCCCATCAACCCTGTGCCAAACTGTCATTCTGCCTAGTTCCAATGACCTGCACCTGGACCATAGACCTCCATACCCCTCCCATTCATATGCTTATCCAAACTATTTTTAAATGTTGAAATCCACTACTTCAGCTGGAAGCTTCACTCACACACACACTCTCTCTTTCTCTCTCTCTACACCCTCTGAGTGAAGAACTTTTCCCTCATGGCTACTTAAATATTTCACCTTTCACCCTTAACATTTAACCTACTTCCAGGCTTGTTTATCTTCAGTGGAAAAAAGCCTGCTTGCAGTTACCATATCTATAAATCTCATAATTTTGTATATTCTTTCAAATCTTCCTTCATTCTCCTACAGTCCCGGGAATAAAGTATGGTACTAAGCTATTCAACCTCTACAGGCAACTCAGATCATTAAGTCGCAGTAGCATCCTCATAATATTTTTTTTGTACTCTTTCAATCTTATTGATATCTTTCCTGTAGGTAGGTGACCTAAACTTCACACAGTACTCCAAATTTGGCCTCACCAACATCTCATGCAACTTCAACATAACATACCAACTCCTGTATTCAGTACTTTCATTTATTAAAGCCAACATGCCAGAAGCTCTCTTCATGACCCTATTTACATGTGACACTACTTAATGCATTAATTTCATCTGCCATTTTTAGCCCATTTTTTTTACAGCTTTTATACATCTCACTGTAGGCTTTGATAACCTTCTTTGCTGTCCACTATGCTCACATTCTTAATGTTATCCACAAATTTGCTGATCCAGTTTGCCACTTTATCATCCAGATCATTTAGCAAAGAACAACAGATCCAGCATTAATCTCTGGCACACGACCAGTAACAGAAAGGCTACCATCTACCCTGGCGTCTTCTGCAAAGTCAATCTTGAATCCAATTTACTACTTCATCCTGAAAGGAGGGATTTTTTCAGCCAGAGTGGTGAGTCTGTAGAATGCTCTGCCACAGACTGCAGTTGAGGCCAACTCATGGGTATATTTAAAGCAGAAGTTAATAGATTCCTGACTGGTCAGGGCATCAAGGGATATGGTGAGAGGGCAGGTGTATGGGATTGAATTGGATCTGGGATCAGCCGTGTTGAAATGCCGGTGTAGACTCGATAGGCTGAATGGCCTAATTCTACTCTCATGTCTAATGGTCTTATGGTCTAATGCCAAGCAACTGATACTTCTGGACCAGCCTTCTGTGCCAGACTTTGTCAAAGGCCCTGGCTATCCAAATACTTACACATATATCCATTCCCTTACAATACCTTCCTATAATTCACCCACTATTCAGGTCAGGCTCATTAGCCTATAATTTCCAGGCTTATTCCAAGAGCCTTTCTTGAACAATGAAACAACATTAGCTATCCTCCAGCCCTCCAGACCTCCAGCCCCTCACCTGCGGCTAAGGATGCTTTAACTATCTCTGGCTGGGCCTCTGCAATTTCTGCACTGGCCTCCCATATAGACCAAGAGGACACCTTATCAGGCCCTGGGAATTACCTACCATAATTTTCCCTCAAGACAGCAAGCACGTCCTTCTCTGTAATTTGGATACAGTCTATGAATTCAGTAATGTTTTGCTTCAGTTCTACAGTCTCTGCGTCCATCTCCCAAGAGAATAAATAATCAAAAACTCTATTGAAAATCTATTACACCCTCCATCTCTTTTGTATAAATTACCACACTGATCTCATGTGGACTAATTTGGTCCATTGCTATCCTTTTGATCTTAATATATCTGTAGAAGTCCTTGGGATTCTCCTTCACATTGTCTGCCAGAGCAAGCTAATGCCTTCTTTTAGCCCTCCTGATTTTCCTTTTAAGTGTTCTCTTGCATTCATTATACTCTTCAAGCATCTCATTTGTTTCTTGCTGCCTATACTTGCTGTGCAAAAACTTCTTCTTCTTCTTAACCAGGGCCTCAATATCCTTTGAAACCAAGGTTCCCTAAACCCATTAGACTTGCCTTTCATTCTTACAAGGAACATACAAACTCTGCACTCTCAGTATTTCACTTTTGAAGGTCCCCCATTTACTGAAGATCCCTTTGCCAGAAAACAACCTGACCCAATCCACACTTGCCAGGTCCTTTCTGATGGCATCAAAATTGGCTTTTCTCCATTTAAAATCTCAAACCAAGGGCTAGTCCTATCCTTCTATGTGATTATCTTCAAACTAATGTAATTATGATCACCAGATCCAAAGTGTTCGCCTATACATATTTCAGTCACCTGCCCTGACTCATTCTCTAATAAGAGATCCAGTACCACACTCTCTCCAATTGGAATCTCTATAGATTGATTAAGACCATAAGGCCATGAAAGATAGGAACAGAATTAGGCTACTCGGTCCATTGAGTCTGCTCCACCATTCCATCATTGCTGATTTATTATCCTTCCCAATCCTGTTCTCCTGCCTTCTACCTGTAACCTTTGACGACCTTACTACTCAAGAACCTATCAATCTCCACTTTAAATATATCAAACGACTTGGCCTCCACAGCCGTCTGTAGCAATGAATTCCACAGATTCACCACCTTCTGGCAAAAGCATTTCCTCCTCACAGTTGTTGTAAAGGGACATCCCTCTATTTTGAGGCTGTGCCCTCTGGGCCTAGACTCCCGCACAAGGGAACATCCACTCGTTCAAAGACTTAAAATATTCAGTAGGTTTCAATGAGGGAGCCCCTCATTCTTCTAAACTCCAGTGAATACTGGCCTAGAGTCATCAAACTCTGCTCATATATTAATTCTTTCATTCCTGGGATCATTTTTGTGAATATTTTCTGGACCCTCTCCAATGCCAGCACATCTTTTCTTAGATAAGGGGCCCAAAACTGCACACAATGCTCCAAGTGCAGTCTGACCAATGCCTTATAAAGCCTTAGCATTACATCCTTGCGTTTATATTGCAGTCCTCCCGAAATGAATGCTAACAATGCATTTGCCTTCCTCACCACCGACTCAGCTTGCAAGTTAATCTTTAGGGAACACTGCATGAGTTCTCCCAAGTCCCTTTGAACCTCTGAATTCTGAACTTGCTCCCCATTTGGAAAATAGTCCACACTTTTATTCCTTCTACCAAAGTACATGACTATATTCTTTCCTACACTGTATCAATCCTCCACTTCCTTGCCAATTCTCCTAATCCGTCCAAGTCCTTCTGCTGACTCCCTGCTTCCTCAGCAGTACTGCCACCTATCTTTGTATTGTCCGCAAACTTAGCTAGCAAAACATCAATTTCAATCTCCAAATCATTGACATATAAAGTGAAAAGCTATCCCAACACAGACTCCTGTGGAACACTGCTGGTCCTAGGCAGTCAACACATATAGGCACCCTTTATTCTGACTCTGCCTTCAATCAGTCTTCTACCTTTCCTATAATGCCATGGACTCCTATCTTGTTTAGCAGCCTTGTCAAAAGCCTTCTGAAAATCCAAGTAAACAACATCCACTGACTCTCCTTCGCCTATCCTGGCTGTTATTTCCTCAAAGAATCCCAGCAGGTTTGTCAGGCAAGATTTCCCCTTATGCTTATTTTACCATATTCCTCCAAGTACTCCAGGTAACTCCTTAATAATGGATTCCAACATATTTACAACCACTAATGTAGGGCGAACTGGTCTATAATTTCCTTTTTTATGCCTTCCTCCCTTCTTAAAGAGTAGAGAGACACTTGTGAAAATAAATGATGTTGAAAGTTTAAGCAAATCCGCTGATAGAAAGGTTGTGAGTGGTGGTAAAAATCTTCTGAGGTGTATATATTTCAATGCTAGGAGTATTGCGGGGAAGGCGGATGAGTTGAGGGCGTGGATTGACACGTGGAATTATGATGTTGTAGCAATTAGTGAAACTTGGCTACAGGAGGGGCAGGACTGGCAGCTTAATATTCCAGGGTTCCGATGTTTCAGATGTGATCGAGGCAGAGAAATGAAAGGTGGGGGAGTAGCATTGCTTGTTAGGGAAAATATTACAGCAGTGCCCAGGCAGGACAGATTAGAGGGCTTGTCTACTGAGTCCTTATGGGTGGAGCTGAGAAATAGGAAAGGTATGGCCACATTAGTGGGATTGTATTACAGACCACCCAATAGTCAACGAGACTTGGAAGAGCAAATCTGCAGAGAGATAGCAGGCAACTGCAGGAAACATAAAGTTGTGGTGGTAGGGGATTTTAATTTTCCATATATTGATTGGGACTCCCATACTGTTAGGGGTCTAGATGGTTTAGAGTTTGTAAAACATGTTCAGGAAAGTTTTCTAAATCAATATATAGAGGGACCAACTAGAGGGGATGCAATATTGGATCTCCTGTTAGGAAACGAATTAGGGCAAGTGACAGAAGTCTGTGTAGGGGAGCACTTTGGTTCCAGTGATCATAACACCATTAGTTTCAATTTGATCATGGACAAGGATAGATCTGGTCCTGGGGTTGAGGTTCTGAACTGGAAGAAGGCCAAATTTGAAGAAATGAGAAAGGATCTAAAAAGCGTGGATTGGGACAGGTTGTTCTCTGGCAAAGATGTCATTGGTAGGTGGGAAGCCTTCAAAGGGGAAATTTTGAGAGTGCAGAGTTTGTATGTTCCTGTCAGGATTAAAGGCAAATTGAATAGGAATAAGGAACCTTGGTTCTCAAGGGATATTGCAACTCTGATAAAGAAGAAGAGGGAGTTGTATGAAATGTATAGGAAACAGGGGGTAAATCAGGTGCTTGAGGAGTATAAGAAGTGCAAGAAAATACTTAATAAAGAAATCAGGAGGGCTAAAAGAAGACATGAGGTTGCCTTGGCAGTCAAAGTGAAGGATAATCCAAAGAGCTTTTACAAGTATATTAAGAGCAAAAGGATTGTAAGGGATAAAATTGGTCCTCTTGAAGATCAGAGTGGTCGGCTTTGTGCGGAACCAAAGGAAATGGGGGAGATCTTAAATAGGTTTTTTGCGTCTGTATTTACTAAGGAAGCTGGCATGAAATCTATGGAATTGAGGGAATCAAGTAGTGAGACCATGGAAACTGTACAGATTGAAAAGGAGGAGGTGCTTGCTGTCTTGAGGAAAATTAAAGTGGATAAATCCCCGGGACCTGACAGAGTGTTCCCTCGGACCTTGAAGGAGACTAGTGTTGAAATTACGGGGGCCCTGGCAGAAATATTTAAAATGTTGCTGTCTACGGGTGAAGTGCCGGAGGATTGGAGAGTGGCTCATGTTGTTCCATTGTTTAAAAAAGGATCGAAAAGTAATCCGGGAAATTATAGGTCGGTGAGTTTAACGTCAGTAGTAGGTAAGTTATTGGAGGGAGTACTAAGAGACAGAATCTACAAGCATTTGGATAGACAGGGGCTTATTAGGGAGAGTCAACATGGCTTTGTGCGTGGTAGGTCATGTTTGACCAATCTGTTGGAGTTTTTCGAGGAGGTTACCAGGAAAGTGGATGAAGGGAAGGCAGTGGATATTGTCTACATGGACTTCAGTAAGGCCTTTGACAAGGTCCCGCATGGGAGGTTAGTTAGGAAAATTCAGTCGCTAGGTATACATGGAGAGGTGGTAAATTGGATTAGACATTGGCTCGATGGAAGAAGCCAAAGAGTGGTGGTAGAGAATTGCTTCTCTGAGTGGAGGCCTGTGACTAGTGGTGTGCCACAGGGATCAGTGCTGGGTCCATTGTTATTTGTCATCTATATCAATGATCTGGATGATAATGTGGTAAATTGGAACAGCAAGTTTGCTGATGATACAAAGATTGGAGGTGTAGTAGACAGTTAGGAAGGTTTTCAGAGCCTGCAGAGGGACTTGGACCAGCTGGAAAAATGGGCTGAAAAATGGCAGATGGAGTTTAATACTGACAAGTGTGAGGTATTGCACGTTGGAAAGACAAACCAAGGTAGAACATACAGGGTTAATGGTAAGGCACGGAACAGAGGGATCTGGGAATACAGATACAAAATTCCCTACAAGTGTCGTCACAGGTAGATAGGGTCGTAAAGAGAGCTTTTGGTACATTGGCCTTTATTAATCGAAGTATTGAGTATAAGAGCTGGAATGTTATGTTGAGGTTGAGCATTGGTGAGGCCGAATCTGGAGTATTGTGTTCAGTTTTGGTCACCAAATTACAGGAAGGATATAAATAAGGTTGAAAGAGTGCAGAGAAGGTTTACAAGGATGTTGCTGGGACTTCAGAAACTCAGTTACAGAGAAAGATTAAATAGGTTAGGACTTTATTCCCTGGAGCGTAGAAGAATGAGGGGAGATTTGATAGAGGTATATAAAATTATGATGGGTATAGATGGAGTGAATGCAAGCAGGCTTTTTCCACTGAGGCAAGGGGAGAAAAAAACCAGAGAACATGGGTTAAGGGTGAGGGGAGAAAAGTTTAAAGGGAACATTGGGGGGGCTTCTTCACACAGAGAGTGGTGGGAGTATGGAATGAGCTGCCAGACGAGGTGGTAAATGCGGGTTCTTTTTTAACATTTAAGAATAAATTGGACAGATACATGGATGGGAGGTGTATGGAGGGATACGGTCCTTGTGCAGGTCAGTGGGACTAGGCAGAAAATGGTTCGGCACAGCCAAGAAGTGCCAAGGGGCCTGTTTCTGTGCTGTAGTTTCTATGGTTTGTGATTTTCTAGTCCTCCGGAAACATTCTAGAATCTAACCATTCTTGAAAGGTCATTAAAAATGCCACCACAATCTCTTCAGGTACCATTTTCAGAACCCTGGGGTGTAGTCCATCTGGTCAAGCTGTCTTATCTACTTTCAAACGTTTCAGCTTCTCAGTAAGAGCAACTTGCTTCTCCTTGGTAAGAGCAACCATACTGACATCTGCCCTCTGATGCTCTCAAATTGTTGGCGTACTGCTGGAGTTTTCCACGGTGAACAAAATACTTTTTAAGTTCATCTGCAATTTTTTCTCTTCCATGACTACATCTCAGGAATCTTTTTCCAGCAGTCTGATATTCATTCTTGCCTCTCTTTTACTCTTTACATATGTGAAAAAAAATCTTTTGGTATCCTTTTTTATATTTTTGGCCGGCTTACCTTAATATATTAACTTTTCTCTCCTTATAGTTGCCTTCAGTTGGTGTTTAAAACCTTCCCAATTCTCTAACTTCCCACTAAGCTTTGCTGTATTATACACCCTCTCTTTTGCTCTTATGCTGTCATCCACTTCCCTTGACAGCCACAGTTGCCTCATCCTCCCTTTAGAATACTTCTTCTTCTTTGAGATGTATTGATTCTGTGACTTCTGAATTGCTTCCAGAAACTCCACCCATTGCTGTTCTGCTGTCATCTCTGCTAGTGGCACTTTCCAATCTGCTTTGGCAAGCTCCTCTCTCATGCCTCTGTAATCCTCTTTACTCCACTGTAATACTGATACATCTGATTTTAACTTCTCACTCTCAAACTGGTAGTACAGGATTTTTATCTGAGATATGGAGGATTCAAATGTGAGATCTATTTGCTGCAGTTTTGGTAAATTTTCAAATTGTAAATACCATTTTTGTAATTTTATGGTTCCATATACACATATCTGCATTTTTAAATTGTATATGTGGCTTTTTAATCCCATAATCTTCATTATTAATAAACCACAGTGAATACTTTATGGGTCATTATTAACCATCATCTGCCTTTAGACAACCTGTCTACCAGAGTCATTGTCAGAGTTGTACAGAATAGAAACAGGCCCTTCAGTCTACCACATGTATTCTCACCATCATGTCTATTTATAGTCATTCCATTTGCCTGCATGAATTCCATATCTCTCTCTCCCTGGCTCATTTAAGTACCTGTCAAGATGCCTCATATATATATATTTCATCACCTCCTCTGACAGCTTATTCCATTTACCAACTATTCTGGGTGTGAAAAATGTGCTCCTCAGATCCCTTTTAAACCTTCTCTTGGTCACCTTAAATCTACGCTTCTGATTTTAGTCATTTCCACCACAGGAAACAGACATTGCTATCTATGCTATTTATGCCTCTCATAATTCTACATACCTCTAATCATGTCTCCTCCCAGCTTGCTACAGTCTAGGGGAAACAGACCCAGTGTATCCAATTCCTTCTGCTAACTCAAGTTCTCCACTCCAGGCAACATAATTGTGAATCTTTTCTGCAGCCTCTGTTTTAATCGTATCTTTCCTGTAGCACGCTGACCAGAACCGCACATAATATTCCAAGTGCAGACTAAGCAAACTTTTGTACAACTGACACCTGAAGTGCCAACATCCCTACTCAGTGCCTCAGCCAATGAATCTAAGCATGCCATATGCCTTCTTCACTACCCTGTCTACTTGTATTCCCATTTTCAGGGAACTATTTCCACCATCTGCACAATCTCTGTGTCCAAGTTAAATTCCATCTGCCATTCCCTTTCTCAGTTGATCTCTATCCTGTTGTAGTTTCACCTTCTTCAGTATCAATGACTCCACCATTTTTTTTCGCCATCTACAAACTTACTCAATCACGCTACCTACATTCGCATCCAAATCATTATGTTACAAACAACAGAGGATCCAGCAATGATCCCTGCAGCACACTACAGATCACAGGCCTCCCATCTGGAAAAGCAACCCTACACTATCACTCTCTGCTTCCTCATCTATTGAACCTTCTCACTCTGAATCCATGTGTTCTAACCTGCTGTCACAGTCTACCATGTGGAAGACTTTGCTATAATGTCCATGCAGAAAACATCTACTGCTGTGCTCACGTGTCTCTTGGTTACATCTTCAATAAAAAACTATTTAATTTGTGAGATGTGATTCTGCTAATCAGTCCTCATCCTTCCAAATGCTAATAAACTCTTCCTCTGAAAATCCCTTCCAATAACTTTCCCACCACTTATGCAAGACTCACTTGCCTGCAGTTTGCTGAAGTGTCCCTGCTGCTCTTCTTAAATAAAGGCACAATATTAACTATCCTCCCGTGCCACACCTATGGCTGACAAAGATACCAAGGTCAGGGTCCTGGTGAGTGGGAAGGAAGTGGGAAACTCAAAGTCTTTGCAGGAGGGGTTGGAAGGCGGACTTGTAGGGAGCTTGGCAAGTATTAGCTGATGAGCTGGAGACTAAACCTGTGTGATTTCAGAATTGTCAAATTGTTGACTTTTGGAGCACTTCTCTAGGCACGTAATTCTCCCTTGGGTAAAATTTACTTCCATTAACTTCAGTGAAATGAATTTTAGAAACTTTAAAGTATTTTAGAAGTTTTAAAGTATAACTCCAATAATCCTCAGTTTTGTTTGTTTAAATGATACAGACTGGGATGAATTACTACCTCTGACCTTTTTGCAAATTTACTATAGGTAATTAATTTGCCCAGGTCTTTGACTGAAATGAAGACTCATTTTCTCCCTCCATAGTTATTACCCCATCTGCTAAGTGTTTTCAGTATTGTTCAAAAATCTAATAACTCATTGACAGAAATGTTGTCCACATCTTTGTTTCATCTTTCTGCTCATTAATGTATTATACTTACCAGTTACAGTGAGGCAGGTCTTGCCAGAGCTTGAATCAATTTCAGATGTATTAAAGAGACATTGATAACATCCTTCATCTTCAAGCTTTATTCCAGATAGTTCTATTGTGTACACTGACTCATTTGTTGATATAAAAGAAGCTCTTTTAACATGTTTCTCAAATGCATTGAGTTTTACATTAAATTTGATATTTTCCTCAGATTGACCTCTTAGCTTTTTCCAGATAACCTGTTGAATATTTTCTAATTGTGTTGTACAGCTGAAGTTAACGTTTGCACTTATAACTGCTGTCTTATTCTCTTGAGTCTCTTCATGTGGACTTTTTGCTGTGAAATGGAAACAGAATACAGTTAAAATTTCCCGTCAAGACCTTGAAGTTTTCAAATTGGTATGAATGATTTTACCACAGTTTGGTAAAATGATTCTCATCAGCTTTGTTCCACTCCAAAGCCCAAAGCACAAACCCTGGACTTGTACTTCCGTGCTGATTTGAAGGAGCAGCACTGTATTGGAAGTGTACTTTTCAACTGAATTGGTAAATTGAGACCCTGACTGCTCCTCTGATACAAAGCTCTTTACAATGGACAGGGCAAGTTTTCTCCTGACCCTGGCCAATAGTGATTGCAAATCATTTATTATTAATAACATTATTAAACATCAATCCTTAAATAGTTGACAACTCCATCTGTAATAAGTTTTCATAGGCAACAACACTTGAACTGGAAAACTAGAAGAATCTGTTGCAGGACAGCACCAAAAATACTTTTTTATTTACCTGAATATCATGTCAGAAGATGCAAGACAGCTGATCTTTATCTCAGTTATCATATTGGTTTCTATAGCACTGCAAATACCACACCCATTATTTCCTGATTACATGCAAGGGTCAAACATGTACAGTAAAGTCCTTTTGGTACTGCACTTTACTTTTCCTGCAGGGCTCACACCTGACATTTCTTCTGGATGAAAAAGCACATAACTATGTATTTGGTTCCCAGTCACTGCCCCATTATCTATCTCTGGTGCTTTTAATAGCAATGCCTTATTTCTGGAGCATCATGAATACAACCTTTTCATGTTTCATAACAAAAGTGCCAGAAATTACTCATCTGAACTCTTGAACTCCCATTGTTACTCATTATTTTAAGTCTAAAAGATAAAGAGCAAAATCTGTGATATTCTTTGTGGGGATAAAACAGCTACAGTTTGGGAAGACATTGTTAGTGAGCTACCAGGAAACTACATGCATAAAAGTTTATCCCCAGTTGCTACAGGTCATTCATGTTTTTATAGATGTCCGTAAGTTGATTTTGTCCATGATGGAAAATAAACAACAAAATAAAACTCACTTGGTATCATAACCAATGGTAACCATACCTCCACAGTACTACAAGGAGTGGCATCAAAAGCACACACGACTGATAAAGAAAGAACAATTTTAGAAAGTGAAGTGAGAAGAAACTAATTCTGCTGTTTGTAAGTACGTACATTGAATTTTGTGAGCATGCCTGTATGTAGGGGTGTTCATAAGTTGAAAGTTCTTAACCCAGGAATATCCTACACTACTAAATACATTATTACATTAACTATGTGATAGTCTGCCTTGAAATCCATTCCAATGATATCAATGGATTACAGCACAGAAACAAGCTTTCCACCCCACCAAGTTTCACTAAGCAGCAAGCATCCATTCACAGTAGTCCCATTTTGTTCTCCCCTCAACATTCCTGTCATTCATGCAATTTACTGCGGCCAATCTATCAATCTGCACATCTTTGATGTGTGAGTGGAAACCACTGCAGCCAAAGGAAATCCGTGTGGTCATGGAGAGAATGTCCAAATAACTGAGGTCAAGATTGAAGCCGGGCACTGGAGCTCGTGGGCAACAGCTTTATTAGCGCATATTGTGGACAGCAGTATTCTGAATCTAGATTATTTAACCCACTGTTTACCTCAGGTCCTCAAATGAAATTTGAATTACTAGTCCTCCAATTTAACAACTGACCACATGATTTCCTTGGCAATACACAAAGTACTCTCATAACTACTGATCCAGGCAGAATACCTGTCAGTGCAACAAGGAAAGTACAATGGTTTAAGAACATACGATGCTAAGCACATAACTGAGCAATGTCCCATCCATGATCCAGTTAAACCCGTGGACTGTAGACTGCTAAATTGCCTGATTGCTTCTCAGCTGCAAGGTCAGCCTCATGGGAAATAAAACATCTTAATTAATCAACACACCATGAGATATGTGTTTCAAAATGATCCAAATTGAATTTTCAGTCGTAATAGACAATACCTATTATCGACTAGACATAACTTATTGCTTATTCTTACTAATTAACATCAACTTCAGGTAAGTAAATATCAGTTGTATTTTTAAGTAAAAAGTAAATATTTTAGTCACTTTTACATGAGATAATGAAATTACAGAACAGACTATCATAGATGATTTTAATTCAATCAATTCTATTTCAAGATAACAATTAACAAAAAAAGATTGAGAGTTTTGTTTGAATAGGTTAGTTTGAATGACGCTAGAATTAAAAAAATTCTGGAATCTTGCACGAGTTTGCATTCATGATTAAATAGTCACATAGGGAATGTGGAAGGAGATAATTTAATGAGCGAAGTGGACTTCGGTGGTTGAAGACATACTTTATTTTTATTTGTACAAGTCTTACCAAGTACATTCAGGCAGGTCTTCCCAATATTTGATCCATCTGGGAATACTGATAACATCCTTTATCTTCATGTCTCACTCCAGAAAGTACAAGGGTGGATTCTTGCTGCTTTGATGTCAAAATAGACACCCTATCCATAAATGGTCCAAATACTTTGGGTCCAATTTTTTCATTATAGATGGCGATGTTTTCCTCTGTTTGACCATTTAACTTTTGTCAGGTCACCTGTAGAATATCATTTAAATTTGTTGTACAAGTGAAGGAAAAACTTTCTCCTAAAACTGCTGTTATTTTTTCCTTTGTCTTCACAATTGGACTTTGAGCTGTGAAACAGAAATAAAATAGAATATTGTAAAGAAAACTAATCAACCATTTCACAAATATTTATTCCCAAAACACTCAAAGGTATGCTAATTATACTGGATATACATATGTCTTGGATGAGAATGCATGTGTCTGATAACATATATACAGAAGAGGTAAAAATTTGTGCCTGCTGAAGGGTCTCGGCCCGAAATGTAAACTGCACTTTTTTCTATTGATGCTGCCTGACCTGTTGAGCTCCTCCAGCATTTTGTGTGTGTTGCAAAAAATTGTGGAGATTGTAGAAAGCAAAGAAGGTAGCCTATGTGTACAGCGGGACACAGATCAGTCAGAAAGTTAAGCAGAAAAATGGTAAATGGAATGAGCTAATGCACCTTGGAAAGCAAATCCTTGCAGGATATGTACAGTAAATGGTAAGAACTTTAGGAGTATTGATGCATAGAGGGACCTTTGGGTGCAAGTCTATAGCTCACTGAAAATGGTAATCTAGCTGCATAGGAAAACAAGGAAGACATTTTGTCTGCTTGGTTTCATAGGCTGAGATATTGAGTATAAGAGTTATGGTGTCATGTTATAGCTGTATGAAACATTGGTTAGACCACACTGGAGTGTTGGGTACAGCTCCATTTGCCACACTGGAGGGAGGGTGCTGTAACAATAGAAAGAGTGCAGAAGAGATTCACCAGATAGTTGCCTGGAATGGTGGGCTACACAGAAATTGAATAGCTGGGTTTATTCTTATTGGAACATACAGTGTGCTAGAAAGTTCGTGAGCCCTGTAGAATTTTCTCTATTTTGGCATAAATATAACCTAAAATGTGATCAGATCTTCACATTAAGTCCTAAAATGAGATAAAGAGAACCCAATTAAATAAATGACACAAAATATTATACTTGTTCATTTACTTATTGAGAAAAATTATCTCTACAATTCTTCTTCTAAGGTCCTCTGAAAGTTGTTTTGATCACGGCATGGGGCACATAAACAGATCTTTCTTGAGAAGAGCAGACTTTGTCAGTAACCCGACTTGGTGAACCATTTTTATAGGGCAGGGCACGTCCACAACCCAAACCTCCAATCTCACCACATTGATTGGAACACCTGACTCCAAATAGCTTTTGTAGAAGGCATTACCCCAGAGGTTCACATACTTTCACCAACAGATATATGTAATACTGTAATTTTGTAATAATGTAATATATGCAAATTTGCCTCCAACTTCCACCCTGCTCTCAAATTTACCCGGTCCATTTCTGACACCTCCCTCCCCTTCTCAATCTCTCTGTCTCTATCTCTGGAGACAGCTTATCTACCGATGTCCACTATAAACCCATGGACTCTCACAGCTACCTGGACAATACCTCTTCCCACTATGGTACGTGCAAAAACGCAATCCCCTTCTCATAATGCCTCTTCCCCTCTCTTTTACCTTGCCCCTGTACGTTTTGAAACATCTAAATCTTCGAACAGCCAACAGCCATTCTGTTAGCCAAGTCTCTATAATATCACAACATTGTAGTTCCATGTGCTGATCTATATTATAGGTGCATCACCCATGTTTCTGATATTCTTTGCATTAAAATAGACTCACTTCAACACATCCTACTGACTGCAATTATACCCCATCCAGTACCTATTCTTCCTCACAGTCTGTCCGCATGCTGAATCTACCATTACACCTGCTGCCTATTTTCTGACCTTCCCACCCCCTGCCAAACTAGTTGAAATCCTTCCCAATAGCTCAAGCAAATCTGCCCACAAGGATATTGGTCTCCCTTGAATTAAGGTATAACCTGTCCCTTTTGTACAGGATATACCTTCTCTGGAAGAGTTTTCAATGATTCACAAATCTGAAACCATCTCTTCAGCCACACGTACACTTGCTAAATTATCCTATTATTATCCACACCAGTGCATGGCACAGGCTGCAATCCAGAGATTATTGCCCATGAGGTGCTGCTTTAGGATTCCTACCTAACTCCTTCTATTTGCTCTTCAGGACTTCACGTCCCTTTTCCTACCTAAGTCAATTGTATCAATATATATGACTTGCGGTTGTCCACCCTCTCCCTTAAGAATGCTATGGACGCGATCTGAGATGTCTTTGATCCTGGAACCTTGGAGGTAACAAAACATCTGGGAGTCTCTTTCATATCCAGGAAATCTCCTCTCTGTTGCCTTAAGTACCGAATCCTCTATCATCACCCCTCTTTCCTTCTTCCTCTTCCCTTCTGACCCCGAGATCCCTCTGCTCCTCCACACTACCAAGTATCCTGCCATTTACTTTGTACTCTGCCTTGGAGTTTGTCCTTCCAAAGTGTACCACCTCACACTTCTCCGGGTTGAACTCCATCTGCCACTTCTCAGCCCATTTCTGCATCCTATCAATGTCTCTCTGCAATCGTTGACAATCCTCTACACTACCTACAACACCACCAACCTTTGTGTCGTCTGCAAACTTGCCAACCCACCCTTCTACCCCAACATCCAGGTCGTTAATAAAAATCACGAGAAGTAGAGGTCCACGAACAGATCGTTGTGGGACACCACTAGTCACAATCCTCCAATCTGAATGTACTCCCTCCACCACCACCCTCTGCCTTC
Organism: Mobula hypostoma; assembly: GCF_963921235.1. NCBI lineage: Eukaryota > Metazoa > Chordata > Chondrichthyes > Myliobatiformes > Myliobatidae > Mobula > Mobula hypostoma. The sequence continues at coordinate 53,654,058 of NC_086102.1, read as the reverse complement.
TGCAGGCAAGCCAATTCTGAATCCACCTGGCCAAACTTCCCAGGATCCCATGCCTTCTGACTTTCTGAATAAGCCTACCGTGTGGAACCTTGTCAAATGCCTTACTAAAATCCATACAGATCACATCCACTGCATCTATATGCCTCCTCACCTCCTCAAAGAACTCTATCAGGCTTGTTAGACACGATCTTCCCTTCACAAAGCCATGCTGACTGTCCCTGATCAGACCATGATTCTCTAAATGCCTATAGATCCTATCTCTAAGAATCTTTTCCAACAGCTTTCCCACCACAGACAGAAACGCAAACACGAGGAATTCTGCAGATGCTGGAAATTCAAGCAACACACATCAAAGCAGCAGGCCAGGCAGCATCTCTAGGAAGAGGTACAGTGGATGTTTCGGGCCGAGACCCTTAGTCAGGACTAACTGAAAGAAGAGCTAGTAAGAGATTTGAAAGTGGGAGGGGGAGGGGGAGATCCAAAATGATAGGAGAAGACAGGAGGGGGAGGGATGGAGCCAAGAGCTGGACAGTTGATTGGCAAAAGGGATATGAGAGGATCATGGGACAGGAGGCCCAGGGAGAAAGAAAAGGGGGAGGGAGAGAAAACCCAGAGGATGGGCAAGGAGTATAGTGAGAGGGACAGAGGGAGAAAAAGGAGTGAGAGAAAAAGAATGTGTGTATATAAATAAATAACAGATGGGGTACAAGGGGGAGGTGGGGCATTAGCGGAAGTTAGAGAAGTCAATGTTCATGCCGTGAGGTTGGAGGCTACCCAGACAGAATATAAGGCATTGTTCCTTCATCCTGAGTGTGGCTTCATCTTTACAGTAGAGGAGGCCGTGGATAGACATATCAGAATGGGAATGGGACGTGGAATTAAAATGTGTGGCCACTGGGAGATCCTGCTTTCTCTGGCGGACAGAGCGTAGGTGTTCAGCGAAACAATCTCCCAGTCTGCGTCGGGTCTCGCTAATACATAGAAGGCCACATCGGGAGCACGAGACGCAGTATGTCACCCCAGCCAACTCACAGGTGAAGTGTCGCCTCACCTGGAAGGACTGTCTGGGGCCCTGAATGGTGGTAAGGGATGAAGTGTAAGGGTATGTGTAGCACTTGTTCCGCCTACAAGGATAAGTGCCAAGTGGGAGATCGGTGGGGAGGGATGGGGGGGGAACGAATGGACAAGGGAGTCATGTAGGGAGCGATCCCTGCGGAAAGAAGAGAGAGTGGGGGAGGGAAAGATTTGCTTAGTGGTGGGATCGGGTTGGAGGTGGCGGAAGTTACGGAGAACAGTATCTTGGACCCGGAGGCTGGTGGGGTGGTAGGCGAGGACAAGGGGAAACCTATTCCTAGTGAGGTAGCGGGAGGATGGAGTGAGAGCAAATGTGCGTGAATTGGGGGAGAGGCGTTTGAGAGCAGAGTTGATGGTGGAGGAAGGGAAGCCCTTTTCTTTAAAAAGGACTGGGAGATCTTCCAGTTACACAGACCGCTCTTAAAGCAAAACATCCCTTCCAGCTTTGATTTCCTCACTTCTCCTGATAGCATCAGATCATTGCTAACATAAAGTTCCAAAAATGCTGGAGTACTTTACGCCCACAATTCATGTGTGTGTCTTAACAATGGATATCAAATGTTGGATCAAACCTGATACCAAAAAGAAAATCTGCTTCTGACCAAACTGCGCATTCATGTCATTGCTTACACATTTTTGGAGATTATAATAACTGGACAAATGACGGTAACCCTGATTGACATCCTTCCCCACACACCCATTTTCAGTTTGAGCCCCCTGACACAGGTTTGCTGCATCCTAATAGCAGCTTCTCTATCAGCTCCCCAAGGGATAAACTAATGGATCAAAAAGCAAGGTTCCAGTCTGTCTGTCTGAAAGCTACACTGAATGAAAGACTCCACTTACATACTACTTCCTCACAACTCGCTAAGACTTTAAAGAGTTTAATATAAGAAGTGCTACCGCAAGGTTTATAAATTATTATATCAGATTTGTAGCACGAGGAATAATTGAGTTCTAGGAGTGATAGTCCTGACAAGTTAATTTTGTAACATGACACTTTCAAAATACATGAAAAATGTGAGTAATAATAATGCCTTGTTTAAATTTACTAATTAGCATACAATGTATTTAGATCTTACAAAATGTATACATTGGAGTCTTTATCCCAGCTACATGAGTTGACACCTACAAAAATGACACAAACCAGGAAAAGAATATGACTCAAATGATTAATCTGCTGATGTTACAAACATAGCTATACCCTCACCAGATTTGATTTCAACTATTTCACCGAAAGAATAGCTTTTGCAAAAATCCGATCATTTAAATATAAAGCTTAATATTTTTAAAATGCAACTCAAATAGCTGAATAGATTTTATGCCCTAAAAGAGATTTGATCCTATTCCTAATAATGAGGCCTTAGTGCCATTTTATGAGACATACTTTGTGCTTGTGTGATCAAGATAAATGGAATAGTGGGTGGAAATTATCAAACATCCGCAGTCTATCACATAAAGGTCAGATGCAAAATAAGATGCCAATAAATGTTGCTTAATATCTGTGCAAGAGAAAATAATTAATAGCATGGTGCAAAATGCCACCAAATGTTTACAAAATAGCAGAGAGAAGTTACACAGCAAGAAGTGAGAAGTCAGCTCATGAATCAATGGGGAATCTTTGAACAGATGATTATCTGAAGGAATTGGGCCTACCCTGCTGTTAAAAGTTGCTTTAAAAACATTTCAGATGATGATTGATCATTTTCTCTCATTAAGACTTTTAAAAAAGATCAGGAGTGCAATTACAAAGTAGTTTCAACTTTGCACAATGCAAAATTATCCACTACAAAAACAGAAATTGCTGGAAATACTGAGCAGGCCAGGCAGCATTTATGGAAAGAAAAATAGAGTTAACATTTTGAGTACAAAGTCCATCATCAGAACTCGGAAGAGAAATTTTTACAGTTCTGATGAAAAATTAACTCTTTCTATTGATGTTGCCTGGCTTGCTGCGTACTTCCAGAATCTTCTGCTATTGTTTCATATTTCCAGAATCTGCAGTTAATTTTTAATTTTTACAGAACTTATACTGACTCCAAACAAACATGCACTGCACTTCCCTCCATGACAGGAATCAATAGTAACTCAGACAAACAAAATAAAAACGGAACATTCATTAGAAAATCTTACTTATTTTAATCCCCATCTTTGTTCCTAAATTATTCAGATGGAGCACGTTACTTTGTCTAATCTGCAAGAATAGATCATTAGCCTAAGTCCAATAAACCTAAGAGTAACCAATGTGAAGATCTTTACTTCTAGAAAGTGATGGGAAGGTGTCATAGTCGAAATGGTATTGGAGCCATTTGGAAACTCTCTAAAAGTAGCAGTCACAAAGCCTCCCCTTAAATACATACGACTGCCCTGGACCAAAAAGGCCATGAAACACATTTCAAAGCCCATCTCCAATTTGACTCTAGCAGAGGACAAAGTGTCAGGAGAAAAATACGTTGTTCATTCAGTCTTATTACCATCCTTGCTTTTTCCTTGTAGGTTCTGCACGCATGAACATTATGGCACCTTGCCCTGAGCTGACAGCATGGAGCTGGGTGATGTAAAGGATGTGTTGACAATAACATTGCTATTAGCTGATTGTCTAATGTAATTCTTTATCTCACACTAATCAAATTTATATGGAATTTACAGTGTGGGAACAAGCTAATTGGCCAAACTAATCCATGCTAGTTTTTAAGTTCACTTGAGCCTGTCCTCATTTTAATTTTCAAACCACTCTATTTCCATTAAGGAATCTTTGTTTCTTTTGCTTGTATATTTATTGAACCACCAGGCCCACAACATCACCACCCACCTCAAAATGCCTCTGTTGTTTGCCTCAGCAGTGCCTGCTGTTAGTTGCTTCCATTTTTTCAGCACAGCATGTAAAATTCTCTCCATCAACTTTAACAGCCACCTTAAACCCATACCTCCCTGACTGTGCACCAAATTCCTCAGAAAGAAAGAGCACATTGCATGCACAGTGGTTCAGCCAATAGAATTGAGTTCACAGTGCCAGAAAGCAGTGTTCAATCCTGACTTTGGATGTTACATGTGTGGAGTTTGCATGTTCTCCTTGTGACTGCATGGGTTTCCTTCAGGGGCTCTGGTTTCTTCCTACATCCCAAAGAAAGTTGGCCACCATAAATTGCCCCTACACTGTCGGTAATTGTCAGAACCTGGTAGAGTGGCCTCAATTTGCTTCTATATTTATGGTCTTACGGTCTAATTGACAAAGAGAAATGCACTGGCTCACCATCTGAGAGACAGTGACCAGGAATTTCCTGGAAACATAGAGCCCACATTACACTTCACTACATCCTAGTTCTACCCTTCCCCAGCCTGAGTTCTTCCAGCAACAAATTTCAACCACAGCCAGCTCTTGGTCAGCAAAGATCATGAGGAGCAAGTCGTACCAGGCATAAATGACACTGAAGAAGCTCCATCCACTGTTCTGTTTGGGGGGGGGGGGTGTTAATCACGATCGGAATATCGGTAATAAGTGGCTAATACACTCAATTTCTTTTCTAAAAGGGTTTATCTAACGAATTTAATATTAAACACACAGCACATATTTTCCTCGCATGAATATAGCAATAAGTCAATTATCAGGGGAGGACAGGAGAGCTTGAAGTAAGTGTTGAACGAACTTCCAGTTGAAGTGGTAGAGGCAGGTTCGATATTATAATTTAAAGTTAAGTTGGATAGGTGTATGGACAGGAAAGGAATGGAGGGTTATGGGCTGAGTGCAGGTCGGTGGGGCGAGGTGAGAGTAGCGTTCGGCACGGACTAGAAAGGCAGAGATGGCCTGTTTCCATGCTTTAATTGTTATATGGTTATATGTCATTTATAAGTCAATAGCATTATAATATTTTAAGTAACATTTGGATATTAAACACACAGCACATATTTTCCCTGTATGAACATATAAAATCATTGCAACACACCAATATCGCTGAACCAGTGGGAGCCCTGGGCTTGTTTCGCTGCAACAAGACGGTGCCATCGAGGGGTGATGGGAGACAGTGATACTGGAAGGGGGGGGTTCCTTACGTCCAGTCTATTCTGCAATTTAGTTTTCGTTGCATTCACTGCAGAGATACGTTGGAAATGGAAGCAACGTTTTCAGTGCTTTCGTGGCTATCTCCGGATATTTAGCCATGACTTTGATCCAGAATGCCGGCAGAGATGTTATGTCAAACGTACCTTTCAGCCCACCATCATTTGCAAGCTCGAGGAGTTGATCTCCTTCCCGCGCTGACATGGATGACGTGCAGGTAATGGCCTCACGTGCGTTCGATTTCAACAGTGGGCGTGACAGAGAATGAGGAATGGTGCAGCTCACTCATATCGCCAAATCATATCGTTTCCTCGCGGCCCGGTACACATGCTTTGCGGCCCGGTGGTTGGGAACTGCTGAATAAAGGAATGCGTAACAGTTTATTCATACTAAAGCAATCCACCACAGAATTTAGACACATTCATGAGGCACAAGCAATGTAAGAACTATGTGTGTCAATTATTCTCTTTTTATAGACGTTCTCTGATATCTTCAACAAATCTGGTAGTGCAGAGAACCATTAGTCACATGACACAAGCCTTACTAAGGGACAGCAGCCCTAAATCCACAGTCGTTTTTTTTCATTGTTATATATACCACAACTGGCATGATTCTTTTTGTAATTGATTTACTAAAGCTCTGCAGTATGGGGAATTTTTCTCCATCTCACCGCAGACTTCCGAATCATCACTTCTCCCATTTTCACTCCGTGAGCAGTCTGTGTTCGATCTCATCACTCAACCTGTCATTTCTGTTCAGAAGCACGGTGCAGGGATTCTCGCTGTTTTGGTGCTGCACCCTCTCCTCCTTTGTTCTCAGATGCTCACACTCTTCCAGTGAAGCAAATCGCAAGCCTGAAGAGCACTACATTTCTCTAGGGGGTAAGTTAAAACCTTCCAGGCCTTATACTGCCTTCAGCTGCTGCGGATCTTCGCTGATATTCCTAATCTATGTTTCAGAACAAAACAGTTATCTCTTCTACACATTTTTATGTGTCTTCTATTCTGTGAGCAGGTCCTTTATCCTAAAGCCTGTGGAACTGAGGATGACCAGGTCTTGTATCACTCAGGATAAAGGAAGGAAACATTTCTGTTCTGATGAAAGGCCATTGAGCTAAAATGTTAACTCTTTCCCCTCTCCACCAATGCTGCTAAACCACCGGATTTTTAGAAACTTTCTTCCTTTTAACACGCGTTGCAGTCAGCTGATTGACTAAGTAGCTGATCCTCACCACAGCATTTTCCTCCCTTCCTTCCTCTACATTCATGGACCATGGGAGTGATATCCTCAACACATTTGCCAAGCCTCTGACCCTTCTCCTGTACCTGTTCATTCATTCCTCCTCCAGAACTATATTTTGTTTCTTTATAACTTCCATTTTCTCCTTTTTTTGCCCTTGCACCATTATTCTGTTGCTTTCCCCCATATCTACTTCCCTTCACCTTATTTTTAATGCTTTTAAACCATCTGCTCATCCATTCCATGACACGCTCAGTGCTATCATTTCCTTGGCTTGGTATTTGCTGAAATTCTGTCAATTTCTGAAACATTTTCAAAATTTATTTGTTTAGAAGTACAGCATGATAATAGGCCCTTCCAGCCAATGAGCCCAATTACACCCATATGACCAATTACACCACGAATCCATATGTGGGAGAAAACCGGAACAGTCGTGGAAATCCACACAGTCACAGGAGGAACACACAAAATCCTACCGACAGTGGTGGGAATTGAACCCAGTGTTCCACTGATTCCTATGCTACCGTGACCTAAACTATTAACTCTCCACCATTGCTGCTAAACCACCCGATTTTTAATAACATTTTTCCTTTCAACATTATGTATGATTATGGTGCTGTCAGGTTTTGTTCCTGCTTCATAAGTAATTGTTTCAGTTCTTGCACGTGCAGGATTTCAAAAGCACAAGGCTACTCCAGGTTTAAGTCCTTAATGCGGCAGATGTGAGGGCAGTGCTGAAAGAATGCTGCACAGTCTAAGGGCCTGCATTTCTGATCAGACACTAAACTAAATGCCTGCTCTAACAAAGGTCTGAAAATAATGCCATGACATTAGTTCAAAGAAAAGCTGCCTCACCTCTGAAATGGCAGAGCTGAAAATCTGATCACGTGGCCATTTAGCTCAATATGGATCTCCCAGTGGCCATACATTTTAATTCCACATCCCATTCCCATTCTGACATGTCTATCCACTGCCTCCTCTACTGTAAAGATGAAGCCACACTCAGTTTGGACGAACAACACCTTATATTCCGTCTGGGTAGACTCCAACCTGATGGCATGAATATTGACTTCTCTAACTTCCGCTAATGCCCCACCTCCCCCTCGTACCCCATCCGTTATTTATTTTTATACACACATTCTTTCTCTCACTCTCCTTTTTCTCCCTCTGTCCCTCTGACTATACCCCTTGCCCATCCTCTGGGTTCCCCCCGCCCTTGCCTTTCTCCCCGGGCCTCCTGTCCCATGATCCTCTTATATCCCTTTTGCCAATCACCTGTCCAGCTTTTGGCTCCATCCCTCCCCCTCCTGCCTTCTAACTATCATTTTGGATCTCCCCCTTCCCCTCCCACTTTCAAATCTCTCACTAACTCTTCCTTCAGTTAGTCCTGACGAAGGGTCTCGGCCTGAAACGTCGACTGTACCTCTTCCTAGAGATGCTGCCTGGCCTGCTGCGTTCACCAGCAACTTTGATGTGTGTTGCTTGAATTTCCAGCATCTGCAGAATTCCTCATGTTTGTGTTTCTGTCTCTGGTTTGATATGGTATACTTGCCTAATGGACCATTAATTTTACCTTAATGGTAGCAGACAGGAAAAACAGAGAGGAGTCATACAATTTGTAGAACTGTTCATCATTGACAGGAAAGACAGGAGTGTTGCAATTTGTAGAACTGCTCCTCATAGCTTCAGTGACCCACATTCAATCATAACTTCTGGTCGTCATATGTTTGTTTGTATGTTTTCCCTGTGAACTTGTGGGTTTCCTCTGGGTGCTGAGGTTTTCCCACATATCCCATAGATGTATAGATTGGAAAATTAATTGGCTACTATAAATTGCCCCTAGTGTACAGATTAACCATTAACCCAATTATTGTGTTAATGGGTTAATCTACACTGGGGAGAATCAGGGGAAGCTATTGGGAAACAAGAAGAATAAAATTGGAACGAGTGTAATTGGGTTAATGGTTGGTATAGACTCAGTACGCCTCCTTCTGTATTGTATTGCTCCTTGATCGTGACTGTACTCATATGTACTATTGCAGAGTATTTTATTTAAGCACTACATATGTACATCTAAAGATTGGCACATATTACAACATAGTGGGCATGATTACTGCTCATTGCATTTAATCATGGTGTTTCCCTACATAGCAGGAGTAGAAGAGCTTATTTTTGTCAGCAGGAGTTTCCACCTATACACCTTGGCTTCCACTTTTAGAACCTGGTTAGCAGGCTCTTATTCTTGTGTTTGAAGAAATTTCCATTTACAAATTGTATAATTCTAAAATAGAGACTCAACCAATGGCAATTGAAAGCTGGCTTGAATGGGAATTTTGGTCAGCTGGAACAGTTGGGCTAAAGGCCCTGTTTCTGTGCTATGTGATTCTATGCCTCTATGACCAGAACCAAGTCAATAAAGGCAAGAAGTCATTTAAAGCAAGTTTTGTGCTTTATTGGTTTGGATAAATATTGCAAGTGAACGAGATCCATTGTGTCCATGGGAAATTATCCAAAAAAGTCCTTTCAAACGAGTGACAATAGACACGACTTTAAGTGAAACAGTGCCCATTGGACTCTAAATATAATGGACATCACCCAAAATTATTCATTGATCAGAATCACATCATCTCCCCAAAATTAGTCTAAAGATGCATGAGTTTTCCAAGTGTTGGATCTCCATTCAGCATTGGCTTTCAGTAAAGCATTTTTTAAAATTAAAAGACAGCTTGATTAAGCTTGGACTTTTGGATCTGTGATAACTTGCAGCTGAAACCACTTGTACATACCTGAGTTAATTTGCAGATTTACTTCACTGCAGAGTACAGCTTGGACACAGATGTCCATGATGAGAGATTACAAGCATGAATGAATGCACTCAGCAGTCTCAATTAATGGTAATTAAACTATTCTCAAATGCTCTTTGTACAGCTACTTCATTAGGAACAGATGTAGATCTGGAGATGCCACGCAAGCCAAAAACCACAATCATATGTAATAGGAAATGATTTGACAGCTTCCACTGATACATCTGGATCCATCATAGTGCAATAGAAAACTACTTCATTACTTCTGATTAAGACAAATGAGTGAGTTTGGAAAAATCTGCATTGATTATCTCCAGTTAATGAGTATTTGTCTTCAAGACTTTTAGCTTTAGGGAACCTTATAAAAAGTTGTTTATTTGGATTCAACATTTTATTTAGAATGAACAGTTATGATAAAATTGGATTCAAGATTATTTATTCTGTTTTCATGTATTCCATTAGTTGCACTTGAATGAGTCGACAATATATATTGGATTATGTATCATTATAACAAGAGTCTTCACATCCTGAAAACTGGAACAATAAACAAGATACTGGAAAAACTGAGAGGGTCAGGCAGCATATGTGGTGGAAACAGAATGCATTTACCTCAGCAGATACTGTCGGGTCTGTTGAGTTCCACTAGTATCAAGATATTTGCACTGGAAAGAAATATTCCAAGCTACATAACTACAAGTCAACGCTGAACTTCTCTCCTCAGGCCACTTATGGCAATTATTGTCCTTGAATCCATGTCAAATGGAAACCAACCCAAAGTAAATAGATTTTATCTCACCTGTGGGCATTGAGTCGTTACCTCACAAAGAACTAAGCCTTCTGGGTGCATCTGAACTTTAGCGTCCAGGGATGATGGGGTAGAACTCAAAGAGATATTGTCTATCTTCAATCATAAAACTAATCCTGTGTTGGTGGCTCGGTAGCAGAACAGTTAGCATAATGCTTTACAGTGCCAGCAATCCGGAGTTGGGGTTCAATTCCCACCACTGTCTATAAGGAGTTTGTGTGTTCTCCCCATAACTCCATGGGGTTCCTCCATGTGCTCTGGTTTCCTCCCACAATCCAACACACAAGGTTTACGGTCATTAAGCTGTGGGCATGCTATGTTGGCGCAAGAAGAAAGGCAATACTTACAAGCTGCCCCCCACACATATTCGGATTGTGTTAGCCATTGATTCGTTTCACTGTTTGTTTCAATGTACCTGTGACAAATAAAGCTAATCTTCAGTCTTTAATCATGCTTGTTTGTTAAGTGGTCTTCTGCAAACAAGGCTTGGGAATTATTCCCCAGTGTTAATTGAAATACTGTACAAACAATTAAAAACAATTTAACCCATTTAATTGTTTTTAAATTAGAAATCTAGAACTTGGGCATTGCATGATTCAACAATTGCAATGGCATAGGTAGAATAGATACTATTTCAGAATGAGTGTAAATTTTGTCTAATGGGATTGATTATTCTGCTGAAACACTTGTGGCTCTTATTATATTGTTCTGTGCATGGATTTTTCATCTGATCCATTTGTACTTCTTAATACTGTCCAATGCTGGGATTACTAGGCATGATTGGCTATCTAAAATCTTGTATTTTGCATGTCCATAGAAGGGCTTTGTATTGATTAGACCCTAATGTATTTACACCAAAGCCTTTAACCAAAGTTTTTTGGTACACGTGCACTAAACAATGTGAAAATTTATGAGGATTTTACAAAAACAACCTCAGCAACATTTTTTTAGTACTGGGGTAAGGAACAAATATTAAAGAAAAAACAAAATAAAGTGTTGAAAATATAGAATAGGTATACCTGTATTTGAAAGCTGAGCAAATGAGTTAAAAAGTTTGGAACTTAGTTTTGATATAATACAAAACACTCCCAACACAAAACACTATTTAAGCTTTCCTTTCCCTTTCAAACACATGGACACGTTGTCTTTCCAATATTGTCCATTTTAATTTCTGATGTTTTTGTCTTAACATTAAAAGTAAGATTGTTTCAGATTCCATTTATTATAATATTAAACAATATAACATTTTATATTTAAGAATGTTATTGCTCAATAATAAGTTCAGTATATATTAAAATGTATCATTTTGATATGCACGCAATGTCAGTGATTTAATGGAATACTTTTCTACTTCAAATTTTCCTCCCCATATCTCTAATTCTCATAATATCTTCACCTCCAACAATGCTAATATAAGTCACCTGTGGCACTGTTTATTTTGAACCCATGTCCAGTGGGAAAAGGGGCTTAGATGAATAAAGCTCAACTCACATTAAATCATTGCTAGTCATCAGTGAGAGGAGACTCACCTCACCTCTTGTTGATTTTAAACCCTACCCCTCAAGGATAAAAGGAAGAGAACAAACAGGTGCGTTTGAGTTCACACCAGTTAAAATAAAATCCTCTGCAATATTCATTATTAATAAAAATGCTTCTGTCTATTATAACTTTCAAGATTAATTCTGTTGTCTCCACAGGCAGTTACTCAGTTACTTTTTTTCCTTTGAAGAGGTTTAAATGTCTATACTTCTTTGTGCAATTGTCTCCTAATTTTTATACTTAGCAATTATGTGGATTTGATCTTAATCTTTATTATGCCCAGGCACAATATTAAAAAGTACAATCATCGAGATGCAGTAGCAATTGAAATTTTAACTTACAGCATAATGAACCCCTACAAAATTAAACTCAACATAGAGTTAATAATGAAAATGTTACAATGAAAATTTGAGAAGTGCATCAATGAATACTGCCTATCCGCTCTATCATTTTAGCTCTTCACAAGTCACTCTCAGGATATCAATTTTCAGGATATTGCAAAGATGTTGCCTAGATTAGAGGGTGTACCTTAGGAGAATAGGTTGAGTGTACTTGGCCTTTTCTCCTTGGAGAGATGGAGGATGAGAGGTGACCTGATAGAGGTGTATAAGATGATGAGGGGCATTGTTTGTGTGGATAACTAGAGGCTTTTTCCCAGGGCTGAAATGGTTAACACGAGGGGGCATAGTTTTAAGGTGCTTGGAAATAGATACCCAGGGGATGTAGGGGTAAGAGAGTGGTGGGTGCGTGGAATGCATTGCTGGCGGCAGTGGAGGAAGCAGATACAACAGGGTCCTTTAAGAGCCTCTTAGATAGGTACATGCAGCTTAGAGAAATAGAGGGCTATGCGGTAGAGAAATTCTAGGCACAACATTGTGGGCCGAAGCGCCTGTAACGTGCTGTAAATTTCTATGTTCTATGATATGATATCCTGCGGACTATTCCAAGATCCAAGATTGTTTAATGTCATTTCCAGAACGCAAGTGTAAAGGTGAACAAAATAATTGTTACTCTGCACAAACAAAACATAATAAAGAGTGCAAAAAATAACAATAAAAAAACCATAATAATAATAAATATAAATGCGTAAGACCTAGGTGTTTTCTTTCATTGCGAAGCATTCCAAACTTTGCTGTGCAGGCATCCATGCCAAACTATCCTCATCAAACTCAAGGATTTCTTTACCTATTTGCTTTCCAACCTGTTTTCAGAAATACAAATGAAAATGCAGCTGATGCAGAGGAATCCAGTGATATGTGTCTGATGGCTGAATAGATTGCTTTCAACATTGGAAGCTTTTGTTTTTCCCTCTACCTTTAACTCTCTTCTGTGTTACCAACATTTACACTAATGTCCATTCATCCATTAAGCTTGCTCACCAACAAAGTCCCATGCGTCAGTGTTAAAGTCTTTGCCTTTGTTTCCGCGCTCCTGCATAGCCTTGGTCTATTTATTTATAGCATCCTCTAGCTCCAAACATTCTTTTATCTCTCTAGTCCCTGATTCCACAATTGGTGGCTCTGTTTTCAACTAAATTTTTTTCTGTCCAAGTTTCTCCATCTTATTCGTTTGTGCTTTGAGACACTTCTTAAAATCTTTCTCAATCAAACTGTCTTAATTGGTTATAATGTCTTGTAGGAATCCATTTAACAGCATCTGCAGGTATTTAAATGTGCTCTTGTGCAGTCAGGTTCTAGCACTTTTTTATACAACAGGCTGTTGAAGGTTTAAGATGGTAATGCCACAGCAAGGAAAATTGGTTCTCTTCAACCTGGGTGAACTGGCAAACATGTGTGCATCTTTTATTTTCAGAGAGAATTATAACATTAATGCCTCTAAGACTGAGGAGAAAGTGTAAATTAGAATGAGTGAATGCATATCATTCAGGGTCAGAGAATGAAATTAAAAAGAGAAAGAAGACATAAATAAAATAACATTTCCAAACATTACAGCTTGAAGATTGTGACTCCCTGTGTGAAACAATTAATGAGTGATAAGAATTGAAGAAAAAAATAAAGTTGTTAAAAATAAATACAACTTGTGATTTTATTCCTGTCTTATAGGCATCCGTTAGTCCCATGAGACCATGGATTTGCGCCTTGGAAGGTTTCCACGGCGCAGGCCTGGGCAAGGTTGTATGGAAGACCAGCAGTTTCCCATGCTGCAAGTCTCCCCTCTCCATGCCACCGATGTTGTCCAAGAGAAGGGCATTAGGACCCACACAGCTTGGCACCGGTGTCGTCGCAGAGCAATGTGTTGTTAAGTGCCTTGCTCAAGGACACACATGCTGCCTCAGCCAAGGCTCGAACTTGCGACCTTCAGATCTCTAGACCGACACCTTAACCACTTGGCCACGTGCCAACACACGTGGCACTGTCGACTTATTCTACACATATTCCTGTCTACTATTCAAATAAAACAGCTTCATGACATCCTGTGTATTTCCATGGTAAACCAGATAGTTCAATGCCAATTTTGTGAAGCTCATTGCACAGAAATGCATGTCATACAGCTGTGATTAATACAATATTTTCATTGCCTGAAGTTAGAATACCACTGACCCATAAACAAATACAGCCCTGCAATTATTTGACAGTGACTTATGAGCCATAACCTCAGTCTATGATATTTATTGATAATTTTCCTCCAGATAAATTTGTTCTTTTTCTCATTATTTATACTGCTATGTCTTCCATTTCAATCATAAACTGTAATTCATAGAGGGACAAGTGCATTTGGTCACCAGGACTGTATGGATCCCACCTTTGATACTTGTGCCTTTAGGCATCATTAACTTAATGTACTGAGTTGCATTCAGTAGTAAGTGATCGCTTCTATACCCATTTATTACCATTTGTCCAAGATGCATTTCCCTAGCAAAAGTGTCAATATCCATGACATGCACCATAATAAAAATTGAAAATGACACACGTAAAACAACTACGGAAGGAACAGACAGAGGGAAGATAATTCTGAGCAGATTAGAATGAAACTATGGAAGACAAATGGGGAAAATGAATGTTGACAAATAGATGGAAATGTAAAAAAAAGAAATAATTGCAACAGGACTATTAAAAATAAGAAGCATGAATGTGCCATCTGACCCTGCTGCATCATTTCATGCTGATCTTTTAGCTCAGTATGTATTACCTCCATATCTCTCATTCCCTCAGTTTGCAGAAACCTATCAACCTCTGTTCTGAATTCACACTCATTCGAGGTGGAGAAATCTCCAGTCTCTGCATGAAAAAATCTTTTCCTCAGTTCAGTCCTATCCGGCATCTCACTAACTCTGAGATTGTGGTAGCTGCCAAAAGAGATAAACATCTTGATAAACCTGGCAACTTGTCTCCTCTTGCTAAAGCAGAAGTAGCTAGTTTCAGTGTTATCTTTGACTTAGATTTGAATTTTAAATCCCACATAAAGAAAGTGACCAGAGCAGCATTTCAACACAAGAAAGGGAGGGTCCATAATGATGCTCAAAAACCAACACACGGCTTTATAATGAATAGACTAGATTATTGCAGTGCACTTTTTAATGGCCTTCCAAACCAATCTCGCAGCAATGTTCTACACTAAAAGTTCAGAATGCTACTGCTAGACTATTAATGAATACCAGAACGAGGGAGCATATCACCCCTGTCCCATCTACTCTACATTGGTATCCTGTATCTTTCAGAATTGATCTTAGATAGAACATAGAATAGTACAGCACAGGCCCTTCGGCCCACAATGTTGTGCCGACCCTCAAACTCTGCCTCCCATATAAGCCCCCACCTTAGATTCCTCCATATACCTGTCTAGTAGTCTCTTAAACTTCACTAGTGTATCTGCCTCCACCACTGACTCAGGCAGTGCATTCCACGCACCAACCACTCTCTGAGTAAAAAACCCTCCTCTAATATCCCCCTTGAACTTCCCACCCCTTACCTTAAAGCCATGTCCTCTTGTATTGAGCAGTGGTGCCCTGGGGAAGATGTAATGGCTATCCACTCTATCTATTCCTCTTAATATCTTATACACCTCTATCATGTCTCCTCTCATCCTCCTTCTCTCCAAAGAGTAAAGCCCTAGCTCCCTTAATCTCTGATCATAATGCATACTTTCTAAACCAGGCAGCATCCTGGTAAATCTCCTCTGTACCCTTTCCAATGCTTCCACATCCTTCCTATAGTGAGGTGACCAGAACTGGACACAATACTCCAAGTGTGGCCTAACCAGGGTTTTATAGACCTGCATCATTACATCGCGACTCTTAAACTCTATCCCTCGACTTATGAAAACTAACACCCCATAAGCTTTCTTAACTACCCTATCCACCTGTGAGGCAACTTTCAGGGATCTGTGGACATGTACCCTGAGATCCCTCTGCTCCTCCACACTATCAAGTATCCTGCCATTTACTTTGTACTCTGACTTGGAGTTTGTCCTTCCAAAGTGTACCACCTCACACTTCTCCGGGTTGAACTCCATCTGCCACTTCTCAGCCCACTTCCGCAACCTATCAGTGTCTCTCTGCAATCTTTGACATTCCTCTACACTATCTACAACACCACCAACCTTTGTGTCATCTGCAAACTTGCCAACCTACCCTTCTACCCCCTCATCCAGGTCGTTAATAAAAATCACGAAAAGTAGAGATCCCAGAACAGATCCTTGTGGGACACAATCCTCCAATCTGAATGTACTCCCTCCACCACCACCCTCTGCCTGCTGCAGGCAAGCCAATTCTGAATCCACCTGGCCAAACTTCCCTGGATCCCATGTCTTCTAACTTTCTGAATAAGCCTACCGTGTGGAACCTTGTCAAATGCCTTACTAAAATCCATACAGATCACATCCACTGCACTACCCTCATCTATATGCCTGGTCACCTCCTCAAAGAACTCTAACAGGCTTGTTAGACACGATCTGCCCTTCACAAAGCCATGCTGACTGTCCCTGATCAGACCATGATTCTCTAAATGCCTATAGATCCTATCTCTAAGAATATTTTCCAACGGCTTTCCCACCACAGATGTAAGGCTCACTGGTCTATAATTACCCAGACTATCCCTACTACCCTTTTTGAACAAGGGAACAACATTCGCCTCCCTCCAATCCTCCGGTACCATTCCCGTGGACAACGAGGACATAAAGATCCTAGCCAGAGGCTCAGCAATCTCTTCTCTCGCCTCGTGGAGCAGCCTGGGGAATATTCCGTCAGGCCCCGGGGACTTATCTGTCCTAATGTATTTTAACAACTCCAACACCTCCTCTCCCTTAACATCAACGTGCTCCAGAACATCAACCTCACTCATATTGTCCTCACCATCATCAAGTTCCCTCTCATTGGTGAATACCATAGAGAAGAATTCATTGAGGACCTCGCTCACTTCCACAGCCTCCAGGCACATCTTCCCACCTTTATCTCTAATCTTTATCTTAAAGTCCTCTTATTTGTTTTTAAAGCTCTAAATGGTCTGGAATCAGAGTACATCACAGAACAGAATCGTTTTCATTTTACAATCCTGTTTGAGCTCCCAGGTCTTCTTCTGCTAGTCTCTTAGATTTAAACAATCGCCCTCAAAAGTAAATTGGTAGGTCATCTTTTTTGAACTGCACTCCCAAACTATGGAGCTCAATACCTGAAACTATAAAGGATGCATATTCAGTTAAAACTTATAAATGCCAGCTCAAAACCTATTTATTTATCCTTGCTTTTAACTAACATATTTTCATGTTTGCATTTTAGCCCATTGTACAGCACTTTGAACTGTGTTGTTTGTGTGAAAAATGCTCTGTTGATAAGTTATTATAATCGGTTCTGGCTCCACAGCCAAGAGAAACATTCTCCTTACATTCGGAAACCTTCCATTCTTGGAACCAGTCTAATAGAGATTTGCTACAGATACTTTTTTATGTAAGCAAACCAAGACTGTACACAGTACTCCAGATGCTGTCTCACCAAGGCCCAATATAATAAACCCAATGGTTCCTTACCACAATATCCATATTCCTCTTGAAATAAAGACCAACATAGCTTTTGCTTTCCAAATTGCTTTATGATCTCTATATATTTCAGTGACTTTTATACATCCATGCTCCTTTGAGTACCAATGTTATCCATTTGCTCACCATTAAAAATACTCTACTCTTATTTTTACACCAAAGTAACATAACTTCACGTTTTCCACATTATCTGCCATGTTCTTACCCATTCACTTGCTTGTTCATATGACTCTTTACATCCACCTCCCTGCTCATATTCCCACTGCCTTCTGTCATTAACAAATTCAGAAGTATAATATTTAGTTTCCTCTATCAAATCACTGATATATTACATGAATAGCTGGACTGCAAGTACCAATATTTGGAGTATCCCACCAGTCACAGTCCATTTATTCCCATTCTTTGCCTTCTGTCCATATGTTATTCCCCATCTGTATTGTTCTGGTGCTCTGACTTTGCTTACTACCCTTCTGGAGAGCTCTTACTGAAAACATTTCAAAAATCGAAATAATCAGAATCACTGGTTCTCCCTATCCATTCTTCTATTCAGAGCCTCAAAAAAACTCCAGTAGATTAGTCAAAATATTATTGTTCCTATCATAAATTCATGTTGATTCTACTCATTTCTATTCTGTTATTACATTCTTAAAACTTTCCTTCCACTGACATTAGGCCAACAGGTCAGCAGCTCACAGTTTTTCCTATTTTTACTTTTCTCAATATTTGCTGGCCTCTCATCGACAGGAACAATTCCAAGATATATAGAAGTTTGGAAGAAAATAATAACTTCTAGTTTCATCACCTTGTGTTGTACTTATTTCTTTTAATCTCTCATTCTCACTAGAACTTTGGCTCTCTGACAGGTTGTTCATGTCGTCTTCTGTGAGAGAGATATAAAGTATTTGTTTAATTCCTATAAATATTTGCATCTCTTTCTATTGTCACGTACCCGGTGACGGGGGTTAAGAACCAGCAGAGATGGAAAACACTTTGGAGTCTCATATTGCTATAAACTAATAATATTTATTAGTAACTATGCAATACAGTAATATAACTGTAAATAAATCAAACAGGTTAACAATGATTATATATAAAAGTAAGTGTGGAATATATATGTATGAAAAAACCAAGCTTCTTTAAGTGTAGGGGTAAAAAGATACAGTCTTACAATGTTGAGTAAAGTTCAGTTCAGTTCAGTTTGTGGTATTTAGTTGAGTAGTGATGGATGGAGAGAGAGAGAGAGAGAGAGAGAGTGAGTTGAGTGTTCAGGTGAGCTGATACTGTCGATCTTCTCGTCGTCCTCTGAAATCCTTTACGAGTCACCGACTGTGACTTTAACCAGGGGGACCGGTCTTCTGTGGTGGAGCTATCACCCAGGCGAGGGTGGACACATAGACAACTCCCCACCAGTCAACCCCTTCTCCTTCAAACTGGAATAGCAATTTGGATCAATCTGCCTGATTGATCCTCCAAAACTCACTTTTTCTGTGGGCACAACAATGCTCATTCAGTGTCCAGATCATGTGTCCTGAGGTCTGTATCATCTGACCTCCTATTTATTTCTCTGTGCTGAGCATCACCTGTCATTCAAAGAGTCCCTCCCTCCTTTGTCTGTAAAGGAGTACAAGCAGGCAACAAGTCCTTGGAAGTAACATCAACAACCTGCTGAAAATCATAACATCGAATGTCCACCGCCTTCGGTCACCATAGCAACCTTCGAGCTGCTCGGTGCTGTCTCCAACTCCCAACTCAGTAAAAATCTAAAGTTACTTCCAATGCCTTAAAGTGACAGTCCAACTGTTAATCTTCATCTCTCTCTCTCTTCAAAAGCAACATATCGGTGGTAACTAACTCTGTGTCTCTCTCTCCTTTCCAAACAAACCATCAATGATAAATGTCTCTCTCCAAACAGTTAATAGGGGTACTCCAGGATCCCCTCACACTATGATATTTGCCCTTACTAGTCTTTCCTTGTTATTTGATGAAGCTTTTGAGGTTTTTACCTTTTGCACCAATCTACTCATATAATCATCCTTACCATTCTTTATTGATATTTTTGGTCTACTTTTTCTGAGAAAAGTCCTACCTTGATTTCTTTATCAACCTTGCCGGATACTCCAATCAGGCTAGTTTGAAGAAATCACTGCCCAACTACCATCAGCTGCAGCACCAGACAGTCAATATATTTGACCACTGCTATACTATCATCAAGCAAGCCTACCATTCCATCCTTCAAGATTCAAGATTGTTTATTGTCATTCTTCTGTAAATGACTGTAAAGGAGAACAAAATGATTGATACTCCAGATCCAATGTAGCGGAAAAAAAACACATTAGGCATAAAGAACCAGATAAATACTAAAGAAACCTTCATGAAATATAAATATAAAAGAAATCCAATAAAACACAATGTACAAGTAACTGTTCTACACAGAGACTGATTGTATGTACATAAAGAGACGCTAAGTGATGTGAACATAGTGGTGGTGGGGTGGGTTTATGTGTGGAGGCGTTGATCAGTGTGATGGCTCGGGGGAAGGAACTGTTTCTGAGCCTGGTGGTCCTGATATGAATGCAGTCGCGCCTCTTCCCTGATGGGAGTGGTTCAAACAGTCCATGTGCAGGGTGGGTGGGATCCTTCATTATATTGCTGGCCTTTTTCCAGCACCTTTCTGTATATCTGTTCTTAATGACAGTTAAGCTAGTGCTGGTGATGCATTGAACAGTTTTAACTACCTGTTGTCGAGGTTTCTTGTCCACCACAGTGCAGTTTCCATAGCACACAGTGATGCAGCAGGTTAGGGTGCTCTCCACCGTGCATCTATAGAAGGTTGTAAGTATTGGTGTGTGTAGACCAACTCTCTTCAACCTCTTCAGAAAGTAGAGGCATTGGTAAGCTTTCTTGAATGTGTGAGATGTGTTCTGGGACATGAGAGGTTGTGTGAGATGTTCTTTCGCAGGTGTTCCCACTGTTATGCCGCTGATATGAAGATGGATATCAGTAGTGCAGGTTTTCCTGACATTGATAACCATCTCCTTTGTATTGTTGCCATTGAGGAAGATATTATTTGCCTGGCGCCAGGCCTCAGACTCTTCCACCGCCTCTTTGTAGGCCATCTCATCATTGTTGGAGTTAAGCCCTACCACTGTCGTGTCATCAGCGGACTTGACAAATGTGATTACTGGGCTGTTTGACTGTGCAGTCATGCATAAGTAGTGTGTATAGCACACAGCCCTGGAGGGCACCTGTGTTGAGAATGATAGGAGCTGTTGTGAATACAGTCTGGGGTCTGTTGCTCCAAAACCCAGTTGCACAGTGGTGTATTTAGACTGAGGAGTAGGAGTTTCTTCACCAAGGTTTGTGGGACAATAGTATTGAGTCCCGACCTGAAATCCAGGAACAGCATTTTGACATTTTAGGAAATCTGACCATCTGGCTATCCCCCCCCTCCAACTTCCATATTGGCAGCAACTTAACAGCGAGGCACCAGAGGTATTGACAACAAATCAACGATCACAGAAGGCAGAGGAGCAGCTAAAGGACTGCTTCAAGTTACCAGCCATGTTCAAAGACTCATTAGTGGGCCTGAGTAAATATGGCAAAGTTGATATGGACATTATAAAGACACACATGGATGATTGTGTCCTCAAAAAATCATTCAGAATTTTTCCCAACCAGATGAACCAAGGTATTCACAATCTGTTTAGGTCTCAACCAAGGCCAGTTAGAACTAGTGATACAGGAAAGTAAAAGAGATACATGTACGACCTTCAGAACATCATCTCACATGCAAATGGCAATTCCAATTCAGTGTCCAGATCACAGTTGTAGGGCTTGAATGCCATCACCTTCTACAGAGCAAAACCAAGTGACATAAATGGCAAAAATATTTCACTCCCAGATGAGCTCAATGCCTTTTACACTCACTTCGACTGACAGAACAGGGAGGGACCTGCACAAACCCCCACAGCTCCCAACAACCCTGAGATTTCAGTCTCTGAGGCCAGTGTGGAGGATCCTTCAGGATGGTGAATCCATGGAAAGTGCCTGGCCAGGTACTGAAGACCTGTGCTAATCAACTGGCAAGGATGTTTATGGACATCCTCATCCTCTCACTGTAGCAGTCTGAGGTACCCACCTGCTTTAGTAGCCAGAGCTAATAAGAACTCTAATCCACTAGCATTTACATCTACAATGATGAAGTGGTTTTGAAAGGTTGGTCATGAAGCATATTAATTCCAGCCTGAGGAGTGACTTGGATCCACTCCAATTTCCTAAGTCACACTGGTCAACGACAAATGTAATTTCATTGGCTCTTCACCTAGCTCTGGAATACTTGGACAACAAAGATGGATATGTCAGGATGCTCTTCATTGACTACAGGTCAGCATGCATTATTATCATCCCCTCGAAACTCATCAGTAAGCTCCCAGACCTAGGCCTCAGTACCTCCCTGTGCAATTGGATCCTCGATTTCCTCACTGGCAGATCCAGTTAATATAGATTGGCAACAACATCTCTTTTTCTACTCACCATCAGCGCAGGTGCACAACAAGGCTGCTTGCTTAGTCCCCTGCTCTACTCAATTTATACCTATGACTGTGCGGCTAAGTTATTGGCGAATCAAAGATGGCGACAAATTATAAGAGAGAGATTGAAAATCTGGTAGAGTGGTGCCATAACAACAACCTCAGTCAATATCAGCAAAACCAAACGGTTGGTTATCAACTGCAAGAGGAGGAGACCAGAGGTCCATGAGCCAATCCTCATCAGCAGAGCGGAGGTGGAGAAAGCCTATAGCTTTAAATTCTTTGGCATTACCAAATCTGAGAATCTGTCCTGGGACCAGCATGCAAGTATCGTCAACAAGGCAGCACCTCTACTTCCTTAGAAGTTTGTGTAGATTCAGCATGACACCAAAAACTTTGAAAAACATCTATGGATGCACCGTGGAGAATATCTTGGCTGGATGCATTATACCATAGACAATAAAGGAGAAACCAGAATTAGGTTTATTATCACCGACATATGTCATGAAATTTGCTGTTTTGTGTCAACTGGGCATTGCAAGATATAAAAATTACTATAAGTTACAATAAATAAATAAATAGTACAAAAGGTAGAGTTCATAGAATCATAGACCATTCAGAAACTCATTGGCAAGTGGGACAAAGCTGTTCCTAAAACATTGAGTGTGTGTCTTCAGGCTCCTGTACTTCTTCCCCGAAGATAGTATTGAGAGGAGGGCATGTCGGGTGGTGAGGGGACCTAATGATGGAGTTTGCCTTCTTGAGGCATTACCATTTGAAGACATCCTTGATGATAAAGACGTCTGCGATGGAGATGGCTGAGACTACAACCTTCTGCAGTCTCTTTCAATCCTGCATATTGGAGCCTTTATATTAGATGGTGATTCAACCAGTCATAATGCTCTCCATTGTACTACTGTAGAAGTTGGTATGAGCCATTGGTAACATATCAAACTTTCTCAACTCCTAATGAAATATAGCCATGCCTTGGGAATTGGGAAATGGAAAAAGTTGAGTTTTATGGAGAAAACACAAAACAAAGTAGAACTGGAAAACTATGTTTTCTAAGAGCTCTAGAGAAAGACAGTCAATCAAATTAGTTTTTTTAAGAAGTAAACAAAGCAAAAGAATTAATTTCTATAATACAACAAAGTTTTACCAAGATCCAATGGATTGAATTGAATTGAATTTGGTTAAGCCATATTTTATTATGTATGATTTTGTTCTTCATGTTCAATAAAAACCAGAATGTGCAAAAAAAAACTTATCAGAACTGATCAGGAAAGAGATCATATTTGTGGAAAAGAGGCTGTTGGATGAGAAGATAGATTAGTTTAGCATGACAGCTTTAGTAGATGATATGTTTCTAATTGTGGGATAGACATGTAAATCACTAAGGTAAGTATGTCAAGAATATAAAACTGTTATGGATAAATCCAATGATGAATTGAGAAGAAACCCATATGCCCATCAAGTTGTGAGAGCATCATTAGCATCAATACAAGAAATAATGCAGGCAAATATCTCTGAAGCATTTAGCCAAACCTGGAAAAGACTATAAAAGGGAATTCTGATGATGTTAGATGAAGAACTTACATAGATAAAGCTTTACCTTGTATTACAAACATGTAAGAAGCAGAAATAGACCATGCAGTCTCTCAAACCTGTTCTGCTGTTCAATCAGGTGATGGCAAGTCTGACCATAAACTCAGCTCCTCATTTCTACCTATCTTCAGTGACCTTTCTTATCAAGAATCTATCTACCTCTGCCTTAAAAACATAGACAGTTGGAAAGAATGGTATGACTGTGAAAGAAATATAAATCAAAAGTGTTTATGATTTTTCCAGCTGACACTTCATGCAGGTCAGATTTTTCTGTGGTAAGAAGTCAAAATCACATTCAGCTGAGTATTAAAACCTGGCTGTCTTCATTTATTGAAGGTCACAGAATTTGGGCACTCAATACATAGAGAAATCCACAAGCTACTGGCAGTTTCAAAATTTATAGACCACCTTCGATATAAGTCGTCTACTATTCCTCCTGCAATTGTGTGTTTTGTGGAGAATAAATTTACCTGGGGCAAGTTCACAAGCTTTTAAGAACTTGGTATTGTTTTGTTCATATGAGGGGGCCTAATAATAAGCATGGAAAACACATAACAGAGAGAATGAATAACTTTAAAACTTCTCATTAATTTTATAAGGAGGAAATGTCACAGTTTCTGACTGGCACAGAAACAGTGAAATGAGTGGTCTCTTTCTGTGCTGTTACTACTTTCATAATGAGAGCAATCAATTTACAACTCTGCTGAGTTATACTAAACCGTACCAAAATATCTTACTGACAGTAAATGCAGACATACTTCTCTAGTTAAGTGATTTAAAGTTAGTTGGTTCAGATAGTTTAGAATTCACACAGCCTTACTGTTGCCTAGTGTATCAAAGCCCACTTAAGCACGACAGAGGAAGCAAGTTTCCCATCACCAATGAGGAGTTTGGGAACAAAATTGAAAGTTACAGTTACAAACAAAGGCCAATTCTTATCCAATGAGATTCAAGCAAAATGTATTCAATGATCAGCCTTAGACAGGTCCCCAGCTGTGTGAATGGAATAGAATGATGTTCAGCACCATCAAGTGCATAAAGAATGGTTTCATTAGCAACTGTATGAAATGCTTGAGATTGTACATAATGATCCTGACCTTCCTTATCTAATTGATACTCCAAATCATTGTGTTCCAAGCTGCTTGCTTACTGTTTAGGGGGGAAAATGCGTGAAAATACAATTCCACCAACATATGCAAAATCCAATTAGTTACAAATCTATTTCAGTATTAAAGCTAAGCCCTCGTGCTAGGTTAGCTTAAGTGTCTCACTGGAAGATTGATTATATATTGCACGCATCAGGCATGCTTTAATATAAAGAGGTGTCCTGCCTGACTTTGTGGTCATTTAATGAACACTCTGTTCTTAAAACACCATGCTCACCAATTAATATTATTTTCTAGGTCCAAAATAAGGAAATATAATCATTTGCACAAAATCAGATGCTGTCACTGTGAAGTGCAATTAAACATGAGAGCTTGTTAAAAATATTCTTAGTACAAATAATTAAATCATTTTCTGATACCTCATTTATTTCAAGCTTCACAATGATAATGTGAAGAGTGGTTATAAGTCAACACATCCTTCCAGCAGGTCTCGCTGATATTGTTGTTATCGACAACACCTGCATTTGCCTATTTCAATCACAGCAACAAAATAGAAACTGCTCTCAGATTTGCCATTCCTATAATCCATATTTCTTGGCTTGAATGAGAGTCAGAAGAGAGTTTTCTGTCAATCACAGCAATGTCCTCCAGCCATATCAAATTTGACTGAGTACTGTTTCATGGAGGAATATTGCAGCTTGCTCTCACACAGGACAGGTATCAATATCTGTTGTCTAAATGTACCTGCTTCACTACACAAGTCAATGTTATGTTTTTGAGAGAGTGCTGGCACCTTGATTGTTTTAAAGGTAACTACTTCCCAAGATATCTAAGATGGCATTTTTCTTTCATTCAGACAAATGGGGGCATTTAATAGGGGAGGTTCCTGAAACAAACTATATGTTCTTACACTGATTTTAGTCCATAGACTAGAAAATAGTTCACAGACAAAAAGTAGTTCACATATAAAATTGGAGATTTTATGTGTTAGATTAGATAATGGTGAGTTTTTTAACATTTGGCATTGAATAGTTTCTGTGTATTCAGGGGAACAAATTCCATGCTGTCCTTTGTGCAGAACTGGTGATTTTGATACTGAATTTTACAATTACTTTTCTATTTTAGCTTTCTGGAGAGAAATTAATGCAAATTTCCCTATCAGTTTCCTTCCCATCTGCTCCAAATCTTTTGTAAGTTCTTTTTAGTGTCACTTTCTGTATTTTCATCTGACAGGTCCCGAAGCATTCATTTCCACACCAGCAGCTGCAGTGAGTACTCTCTACAAAGTGCACTACATTTATTCACTGGCGCTACTTCAACACCATCTCCCAAACCCACAACATCTACCACAACAGGCATGATGCTCTGGTTAAGATTTCCATTGCTATGCTGTGCGGTACTGTATTTTAGTAGTTATCTGGTAGAATGATTTGTTTTCGGCTGAAGATGAGGAGACATTTTGTTCAATTTAGGAATGTAGTGTCAGCCAATCAGGATGGCGGGATGAGGAGAAGGTTCCAGAGGGAGCTGGGTGGAGAGAGAGATTTGTGATGGACAGTGATATGGTTTGTGGTCTTTTGGATGGAGCTGTGGAGCAGGGCACAAGAGAAGATGCCACAGAATGCCATTGGAAGGAGAGTCCCCATTGCAAGGACTGCTTTATGCAGATGAATGGCTCCAAGGTGGAAGGGCCAATACTCTTGATAGAGAGCCAGTTCATTGGAGATGGTCTCTGAGGGGAGTTCGGAATGTGGTGGGTGCTTTCCCGCAGACTGTGGGTCCAGCATTTGAGTAAAGATACATCCCCTACTACTCCAGTATCAGCTCCAATGGTCATGTGCACATTGGATTTGTTTAACTCTAATGCACCCTTTTATTTTTCTTTTCTTCTTTCTGCAACTGTTTGTTAGAGTTGACAATTTGGTAAATATACTTCCCCTATAATTTTATGCTGGTGTATGATCTGTGATTTCTGGGCTACCGATGACTGTGCATGGGCAGGATTTACACAGCATTCACTCAAGTCGAGGTTCCTTTAATTGGAACATCACGACTTTCCTGCTTGGTTGAACCCCAAATCATACCGACCCTAGACATACACTGCTTATGAGAGGTGGTCTCACTGCTGAGTCACGTGGCTGTAAGCAGAGTTAGCTAACAAGCTGAGTTTGTATACGAGCCCTGGTGAGAGGGTCCTACTTGAAAAACACCCCAACTTGGAAATACATCGCTGTTCCTTCACAGACCCTGATCAATCTTGGAGCTTCACTCCCACTACAGTTTCCCAAAAGTGGTGACAGAGGAGACAGGGAGGTGAAGAAGGCATTTGACTTGCTTGCCTTCATTGGTCAGGGCATTAAGTGCAACAGTTGAGATGTACAAGTAATTGGTGAAACCACATTTGGAGTACTGTGCGCAGTTCTGGTCAGTTCAACTTTATTCTCATCTGAACATACATATATAAAACCAAATGAAATAATGCTCTTCCAGACCATGTTGCACACACAATACATATATCACACACATCACATAAAACAAAATAAACAAAACATTATCACAAATAAGTTTATAAAATATAATTCAACGTACATGTGAAGTGCACAACACAGCACAGACAAAATGTAAACAGTACAGCAAACAGCTCGCTGTCCCAGTAACGAATCCTCAGTGGAACCAGGGTATTCATTGGTCTCACAGCCTTGGGGGCAGGGTAAAAGTTGTTATCGAGCCTGGCAAACCTTGACCTGGCACTTCTGTACTTCCTTCTTGATGGTTCTGGGATGAGTGGTAGGTATCCTTTGAGCCCTTTGTATACAACACTTTAAAGGTTCAAAGGTTTATATATTATCAAAGCATGTATCTGTATACTGCACAACTCTGAAATTCGTCTTCTCCAGACAGCCACAAAACAAAGAAAGAACATAAGTTGTTCAGCAAGAACTACCAAACCCAACTCCTCCTTCACAAAAAAGAATGGTATCCTGGTCACCCATCCCCAAAAACCCCGCACAAAACGGAACAGAAAATGTCACGAATAAAGGGAAGGGAGACCAGCTATAGGAATGATATTATACAGTTAGGAAAAGTGCAAAGAAGATTCACAAGGCTATTTCTGGGTCTGGAAGACTTGCGCTACAAGGAGAGACTGAATAAGCTGGGACGTCATTCCCTGGAGCACAGGAGGCTGAGACGTGACCTTACAGTGGTACATAAAATCATGGGGGCCATAAATAACGTGGATAGTCACAGTCATTTTTTTTGCAGGGAAGGGGAGTATAAAACTAAAGGGCACGGAGTTAGGGTGAGAGGGCAAAATTTTAAGGAACACGATAGGCAACTTTTTCACAGAGAGACTGGTGAGTATATGGAACTAGCTGCAAGAGGAAATAGTAGAGGCAAGTACAATTACCAGCCTCTACTAAGCAGTCACCGTTTTTGGTTGAAGAAGGGTCTCAGCCTGAAGCGTCATCTACTTCATTCATCTCCATGGATGCTGCCTGACCTGCTGAGTTCCTCCAGCATTTTATGTGTGTTGCTTGGGATTTCCAACACCTGCAGTGTTTCTTTTTACAATGACCATGTTTCAAAGACATTTAGATGGATAAGTGGACAGAAGAAGTTTAGCAGGTTGCAGGAAAATAGAACTAGCTTGGATAGACAACTTGGTTGGGCTGAACAGCCTGTTTCCATGCTCTGTGGACCTATAAAACATACACCCTAAAAGTCAAGTTAGAGAGAATTAAAATTTAAGTTTTAGCTTGTGAAAAATTGCAATACAGAAGTCAAAATAAATTGTGAATTAACTTATCTTCATTACACTAATTAAAAATGAAACTCTTAATCCTGCAAGCTCTGGGAGAGGGAGAACATGCTGATCAAAGAGGACAGTTGACAAATGCCTTCACTTTAAAAGCGACTACAATTTGGGCAGATATATTTGCACTTTCAAATTATCCCACGGTGCTACTTAAATATGATCAGAGAGTCTTACTTGTATCTTTGTCAACACTGCTGCCTTAACGTGACAAAATAGATTATGATGTTATTCGTTCATTAGCTCTCTGATGAAGATCACAATCTACAAATTGACTGTTGCACTGTAACGATGCTCTTTTATAGCTGGATTATAGCTATACTTTATCGTTTCCACAGAATCCAATGTATTATGCAGTCATACAGCAAGTAAGCAGGCCATTCAGACCGAACAGTGAGTGCCTATCTTTTTATGTTCCAGTTCATTCCATCCCATTCTAATACTTAGTCTGCAGCCTTCTGAGCTGATATGACTGTGTAGATACTTCAGGATTATTGGTATCTCTGTTTCCATTACCTTCTCCAGAAGTGCATTTCAAGTGCTTGCTGCTCTCTGGATGAGACAGCCCACCCCACCACCTTTCAGATCCCTCCTAAATCTCCTTTCGCTTAATCTATGTCCCTTTGTGTAATTCACCTATGATAAAGGGAAAAAACTTCTGCAGCCTACCCTATCTAATACCCTTCAAATTTTATATAGCTTTGTCAATTCTCATCCTCCTCTTGTCCTCCTCTGCTCCTGGGAAAACAGACCCAGCATCTCCAAACTCTCATGATGACTGAAGCTCCCCATCCCAGGCAACATCCATAGTCATAGTCATTCTTTATTGATGCCGGGGGAAATTGGTTTTCGTTACAGTTGCACCATAAATAATAAATAGTAATATAACCATACATAGTTAAATAGTAATATGTAAATTATGCCAGGAAATAAGTCCAGGACCAGCCTATTGGCTCAGGGTGTCTGACCCTCCAAGGGAGGAGTTGTAAAGTTTGATGGCCACAGGTAGGAATGACTTCCTATGACGCTCTGTATTGCATCTCGGTGGAATGAGTCTCTGGCTGAATGTACTCCTGTGCCCAACCAATACATTATGTAGTGGATGGGAGACATTGTCCAAGATGGCATGCAACTTGGACAGTATCCTCTTTTCAGACACCACCGTGAGAGAGTCCAGTTCCATCCCCACAACATCACTGGCCTTACGAATGAGTTTATTGATTCTGTTGGTGTCTGCTACCCTCAGCCTGCTGCCCCAGCACACAACAGCAAACATGATAGCACTGGCCACCACAGACTCGTAGAACATCCTCAGCATCGTCCGGCAGATGTTAAAGGACCTCAGTCTCCTCAGGAAATACAGACAGCTCTGACCCTTCTTGTAGGCAGCCTCAGTGTTCTTTGACCAGTCCAGTTTATTGTCAATTCGTATCCCCAGGTATTTGTAATCCTCCACCATGTCCACATTGACCCCCGGATGGAAACAGGGGTCACCGGTACCTTAGCGCTCCTCAGGTCTACCACCAGCTCCTTAGTCTTTTTCACATTAAGCTGCAGATAATTCTGCTCACACCATGTGGCAAAGTTTCCTACCGTAGCCCTGTACTCAACCTCATCTCCCTTGCTGATGCATCCAACTATGGCAGAGTCATCAGAAAACTTCTGAAGATGAAAAGCCTCTGTGCAGTAGTTGAAGTCCCAGGTGTAAATGGTGAAGAGAAAGGGAGACAAGCACACGTACTGTGGTCTGCCAGTCAGGTAATCAAGAATCCATGACACCAGGGAAGCATCCACCTGCGTTGCTGTCAGCTTCTCCCCCAGCAGAGCAGGGCGGATGGTGTTGAACGCACTGGAGAAGTCAAATAACATGACCCTCACAGTGCTCGCTGGCTTGTCCAGGTGGGCGTAGACACGGTTCAGCAGGTAGACGATGGCATCCTCAACTGCAGTGCTATTTTTAGTAAAGAACTAAATGGTCGGACAAATGGTTTATAACAGCGGTCCCCAATCTTTTTCGTACTGCGGACCGGTTTACTATCGACAATATTCTTGCAGACCGGCTGACCGGGGGTGGGGGGGGGGGTAGTGTTGCCAACAGCCAAGAGTAGCCGTCAAATACGTCGTCTTTACCCAGCGAAAGACTACAATGACCATGAAGCCTTGCGCGGGCACCAGTGCGCGTCTACCTACCGGTTTTTTCCCCATTCTGTTCGGTGGGGGTGGGTGTGTTAATCACGACCGGAATATCGCTGATAAGTGGCTAAGCACTCAATTTCGTTTCTAAATGGGTTTATCTAACGAATTTAATATTAAACACACAGCACATTTTTCCCCCGTATGAACATATAAAATCATTGCAACTTACCAATATCGCTGAATCAGTGGCTGGGCTTGTTTTCCTGCAACAAGTCGGTGCCATCGAGGGGTGATGGGAGACAGCGATACTCGAAGGGGTTCCTTATATCCAGTCTATTCCGCAATTTAGTTTTCGTTGCATTCTTTGCAGAGAACTCCGCTTCGCAGCGATATGATGTTGGAAATGGAAGCAACGTTTTCAGTGCTTACATGGCTATCTCAGGATATTTAGCCTTGACTTTGATCCAGAATGCCGGCAGAGATGTTATGTCAAACATACTTTTCAGCCCGCCGTCATTTGCAAGCTCGAGGAGTTCTGTCTGTCTGTTTGTCTGTATCTTGTTTTACGGCGGTTGGCATCCAGCTTAATGGTGCATTACCGCCACCTTCTGCTCCGGAATGTGCATTTAGACATATATTCTAAATCCCTTCACCCAATCTCTCTCTCTCTCTCTCTCTCTCTCTCACACACACACACACACACACACACACACACACACACACACACACACACACACACACACACACACTTTACCCTCCCATCTTTGACCATCCTAGTTCCCTATTCCTGTTTATCCGTCATATCCTATATAAAAAAACCCTGTACCCCTTAAAAACGCTAAAAATACCCGGACGTGCACTCTCACCCATGCCCAGCAACCCTTTTAATGTGAATTCCTGCACCCCCAACTCCCTTAGTTTAATTCTCATCATCTCTCTCTGTATCCCATACTTCCTGCAACACAAAACTACATGTTCTACTGACTCCTCTTCCTGACATTCCTCACACAATCCTGTCTGGTGTTTCCCTATCATTTTCAATGTTTTGTTTAATACACAGTGTCCCAGCCTTAACCTAGTCCACACAGTTTCCTCTCTTCTGTTTCCACTGCCTACCCTAGTAACTGCAACACTCTTTTGTATTTGATATAAATGCCTCCCTTTCCCCTCCCTGTCCCATCTTTCTTGCCACATTCGGTTGACTTTTTCCCAGATTACACACTTAACCTCTGCTTTACTGATACGAATGTGCATTTCCACATTTTCTTTCTTTAACGCCCTCTTTGCCAACTCATCCACCCTCTCATTCCCCTTCACCCCTACATGTGCTGGAACCCATAGAAATTTTACCTGACCTCCCTGATTTGCAATTCTTGTAACTAACTGAAGGACTTCATAAAGTACATCTTGCCGACTGTTTGTGTGAAAAGACCTTAAACTTGCTAGAACTGAGGATGAATCTGAACATATCAATGCTTTGGCTTGTCTGGCTTTCTGCACCCATTGCAACGCAACCAACACTGCCAGCATCTCCACTGTAAACACCCCTAACTTATTAGATGTTCTTCTGCTGATTCCAATTTCTTTTGCTGGTATAACCACCCCAAACCCTGTCACTCCTGTTTCAGGTTCCTTCGCACCATCCGTATAAATGTGAGTATAATCACTATACTTTTCCATCACATGACAGTTAAATGCATTTACCAAATCTGTTTTATATCTTTCTTTCCTTTTTACCTCTAACAAATGCCAGTCTATGTCAGGCCATACAAGCTTCCATGGAGTTACCACTGGATAAACTACTGAAGGACTTATCCTTAGATCAAACACTCCACATTCTTTCGCGATATCATTCCCTACCCGACTAAAGGTATCCCTCTGAAACCTCCCATTTTCCCAGCACTCCTGCAATACTCCTTTAGCAGGGTGAGAATCATTGTGCCCCTGCAAGTCAGCCCAGTAATTTGCCATCAGTTGCATCCTTCTTAGTTCCAAAGGCATTATTCCCATTTCTACCTGTAGGGCTGACACTGGTGACGTTTTAAAAGCCCCACTGCACACTCTCAAGGCCTGAGCCTGAATCACATCCAGTTTCCTTATAAGAGACTTAGCTGCTGATCCATATACTATATTTCCATAGTCCAACACAGATCTCACTAAAGCCACATACATTCTCTTCAAAGTTGAACAACTTGCTCCCCATTCCCTACTAGTCAAACATCTCATCACATTTATTACTTTTTTACATTTCTCCTCAACTTTCCTGATATGGTCTGCCCATGTTAATCGTGAATCAAATATAACTCCCAGAAATTTAAATGATGCAACCCTTTCAACCCCATACATCCTTAACTTCTTCCCTACCTCAACTCTTTTCCTGGTAAAAAATACAGTTTGAGTTTTATCTACTGAAAATCTACATCCCCAATCATAACCCCACTCCACCACTTCATCAATTGCTTCTTGTAGTTTCCTGATTATATAGTCCATGTTCCTGCCTCTTTTCCACAAGGCCCCATCATCCGCAAACAGTGACCTACCTATATCCACTGGTACCTTTGTGAAGACATCATTGATCATAATGATGAAAAGTAACGGGCTAATCACACTACCTTGAGGTGTGCCATTTTCCACTATGTACTGTTTTGATAATTCTGATCCAATCCGAACTTGAATTTTTCTACCAAACAAAAAATCTTTAATCCAATTAAAAACTCTCCCACCAACCCCCATCTTGTGCAGTTTAGTTAATAATCCTTCCTTCCACATCATATCATAGGCTTTTTCAATGTCAAAGAACACTGCCACGACTGACTCTCTATTTGCCTGGGCCTTCCTTATTTCAGTCTCTAACATTATCACTGAGTCCATGGAATTCCTTCCCTTTCTAAAACCACTCTGATAACTTGCCAGCATTCCCCTTTTCTCAAGCTCATACGATAACATTTCTGTTATCATCCTTTCCATTATCTTACATATACTTGATGTTAATGCAATTGGTCTGTAGCTAGTGAGTTTTGACGGATCCTTGCCAGGCTTCCTTATTGGAATTACTACTGCTTCTTTCCATGCACTTGGTAATCTTCCCTCCTCCCACACTCTGTTATAAAAATGCAGCAACTTCAAGAGCGCTCCTTCTCCTAGATTTTTAGCATCACAGAGCATATCAGATCTTTCCCTGGGGAGGTTGGTCTCGATCCCTTTATTGCTCTCACCATTTCTGCTAATGTAAATGGATCATCAATTATATCATCTGTACCTGCCCTCCTGTTTATCACACCTGAGTGTTGGCTCATTATTCTTTTCCTTCTCCTTCTCCCTTCTTCAGACAAATTTTCTGAACTGTGTGTCAGTACAAATGACTTGGCCGTGATCTCAGCCTTATCCCTACTGGAGACTGCAGTTTCCTCCTCAGATATCATTACTGGATATTCCCATTCCCTTCTATCTCCTCCCATCCTCTTAATCATTCCCCATATCTCTCCCACAGGTGTTGTTCTTCCTATCTTGTCGCAAAAACTCCTCCAACTTGCCCTTTTAGCTTGACGTATAGTTCTTCTCACCACTGCCTGTGCTTTCTTATATTGAACCAAATGCTGCATATTATGGGTTCTTTTAACTAGCCTGAATGCTCTATTTCTGTTTTTTACAGCCTGACAACATTCCTCTGTCCACCATGGTACCAGTTTCCTATTCATCCTATTTTTACTCCTAGGTACAGATCCTTCTGCTGCCATGATAATTGCTGAAGTCACCTGACTGTTTAATTCATCTACATTTCCAGAAATATCAATCTTTGTCAACCCTTCTTCACTCAACTTCTGGAACTTACCCCAATCAGCTTTTCCAAACACCCACTTTGGGATTCCGCCACCTGGTCTTACTTCAACTCTTTCACCCACTGAACATAAAACTGGGTAGTGATCACTGCCTACTGTTGAAGCAGTCCAAACTCGCCAGTTACTAATGCCAGCCAAGGTATTAGACACTAACGTAATATCTAACACTGACTCAGTTCCTGTTGTTATATCTATCCTTGTGTCTCTACCATCATTCATACACACCAAATCCCTTTCTTCCATCAAATCTTCAATTGCCTTTCCATTTGGATCTGTAATCTGATCCCCCCATATTGTGCTATGAGCATTGAAATCTGCACACCACACTATTTTATGTCTGTTTTGTCCTCGTATCTTTAATAGGCTGTCCAAATCCAACCTTTTACATGGATTGTAGTAGTTAATTATAACCACTCCCTCCCCTCTCTCCCACACTTCCACCACTATGTATTCCTGATCATCTCCTTTTTCCAGTACCCTATATGGTATACCTTGCTTGATTAACATAGCACAATCCCCTCCTCCCCCTAGATTTCTATCTTCCCTTATCATTATATACCCATATACCACAAAGTCTAAAGTTGGTTTCAACCAAGTTTCCTGAATACACACTACATCTGGTTTTACAACCATTTCTTTAATAAAGTGCTTGAATTCGCAGCTATTGGCCAGTAAGCTCCTTGCATTCCACTGTAAAAGAATCACCATAATTAGTATTAACCAACACATGACACTTCCTGGCTTGACTGATTAGTGAGATTCTCCCTCATTTCCTCCCATGTCAGTCCTACTAACCCTAAATGGTTTACTGCTGCTTTTACCACCAGCTGAATTTTGTCACTTTTTGACTTTACCTCAGCCGTACTATTAATCACTCCTGCAATGAATGTTACTAGAGCCTTTTTGTCTACATAAATCCTGTCATTTGTTCTTTGTTGCATCTCTCGTATCCCTATTGCTCCCTGTTCATTAGGAGCATTATTCTGTTCTCTTGACATTCTTACAGCTTCTGCATAAGTGATCTTTCTTTTCACTTTTATTTCTTGAATTTTATTCTCCCGTCTGACAACCTCACACCCACTATATGCAACATTATGAGCTCCTCCACAATTGCAGCATTTTGGTTGAACTCCTGTTCCACACTTTCCATATTCATGATCACCCCCACATCTAGCACATCTCCTGTGCCTTTCACAGTTTTTAGCTATGTGTCCAAACCTTTGACAATTATAGCGCCTCAGTGGCTTTGGCACATACACCCTTACTGGGTAACTCATGAAACCCAGGAACACCTTCCTTGGCACTCTTTCTTCTTGAAATTCAATCAATACTGATTCACTTTCCTTTTTCACTCCCTCCTTTGTTGTTTTCAGTCTTTGAACATTCATTACTTTCCCTCCTTTGATATTCCTCTTTAACACTTCCATATCTATACTCATTGGTACCCCCGTGATCACTCCTTTACAACCACTATTTTGTGCTCCCACCCTCCCAGTGTATTCCACCTTGCATTTTCCTATCTCTTTTAGCTTGAGTGCTTTCTCAAGTTGTTCCTCATTCGCACATCTTACCAATAAGTTGCCATCATTAAGGACTTTTGCAAATACTATTTCCCCTATCTTATTTGCCAGAGTTGTTGTTAGCACAAATGGGTTAAATTTCTTCATATGTCCCTGAGCCTTCTCATTAAACCTAATTATGACAACACCTCCTCTCTGAGCTTGTTCATCTTCCTCACTTTCAGAACTTTCTCCACTATCATTTCTTATCCTTTTATTCCCTTTGTCTTGGTTTTTATTCATCCGACCCCTCACTACCTCCTCATCCCCTTTATTTCTCCCTTCACAATAATTCACCTCTCCCCAGCTGCCTACCTCTGATCCCAAGTCCCTATCCTGCTCCTTCTCCACTTTCTTTCCCTCAATCCCCCCTCTTATCTTGTCCGCCATTACTGGACCCACACAACCCCCTCCCAGCAATTTCTGTTCCTTCCCCACTCTCTTTCCCTCAACAGGTTCCAAACCACAAGCAAAACACAGCCAGCTTCCAGCAACCCCGCAACCCCCAAACACCTTCCAAATGGCCGCTCGAGGAGTTGATCTCCTTCCCGCGCTGAAATGGATGACGCGCGGCTAATGACCTCGCATGTGTTCGAGCTCAACAGTGCGCGTGACAGGGAATGAGGAAAGGTGCAGCTGACTCCTATTGCCAAATCATTTTGTTTCCTCGCGGCCCAGTAGCACATGCTTTGTGGCCCGGTGGTTGCGGACATCTGGTTTATAATATTGGAGCTAACCTCCATGATCTTACATTCAATGCCTTGATTAATGAAGGCCAGCACCCCAAATGCATTCTTAACCACGTTATTTATCCATAATGCTATCTTCCAGGCCAGTCCGTTCCTCAATATTCTCTTGGAACTTCCATGGTGTATATCCTAGCCTCATCAGTACTCCTGAAAGGCAACACCTCACTTTTAGCTCCATCTGCTAATTCCTAGCCCATCTGATCGGCAATTCAAGTTCAAGTTTAATTATTATTCAACCATACATGAATACCCATGAATATTGCCTAATGAAACAGGGTTACCCCAAGGTCACATGCAAAATACAGTACCAACAGTCATACATAGCACAAGTCACATATAGCAAATATAAAATAGCAAGCACGTACCAGATAGCAGTAAAATACAGTCACACAAAAGATATATCGTCCAAGTTCCTGAGTCCATAAATATTGCAGCAGTCTGGCGTTGAAGACAATAGTTTGTCTTCTGCCAAGTGAACACTGGGGGACAGCACCAACTTCAGCATGGATGTTACACCACAGCACCTCTGGAACTCCAGTGGAGCGGCTGCAAACAGACAGCACTGCAGTGTGAAGCCTAGTCCTCCCTATAACCAAGGCCATGAAGCTCTCCTGCCATCCGCCAATAAACCAGTGAACTAAATTTGCAACATTCCACATCACCAATGTCTATCAGGGTTTTGCAATCACAAGAAAAGTGACCTTGACGATCGCTCACTGTTTGATTGCACACCTCCTTCACGCATCAGCACCCCTCTGTTGCAGGCAGTATCACAGTCCACAACAAGTCCAACTCCTTCAGTTTCTCTGCCAAGAAGCAACTCTCTGATGGGGTAGACCTGCAGTTCTTTAAGTTCTGAATGTCCAGCAGGGTCTTGCTATCATAAAAAATATGTTTAAAAAAGATAATAACACCTTTGGTTGACCTCATAGAAGCTGCTGCGCCTATGGAGAATGTCATCTTACCAGAAATCCCAGTAGCCTAAAACTACCATCCAAACTGCCAACATCTCTACAAATATTCATGTCATTTGCAAACAATGATCTTGCCCCTATATTCACTTTGAAATCATTCAAATATATTACAAACAGCAAGGGTCCCAGCACTGGTCCTTGAGAAACTTCACAAGTCATGGGCAGCCGGTCACATTGATCTTCTTCCATCACCCTCTATCACATTTTGCCAGGACAATTTTGGATCAATTTTGTCTTGGATCCCATGGGCAGGTAAAAAGGCAGCAGTACATTATCCACTTTAACCCCAGTCCCTTGATCCTATTTATTTTTTAGAGAAAAAAAACAAGCAGGGCTTTTTTTATGACAGTGGCGCAGTTCTTCAAGCATGTTATGTCTAACTACGTGATTAGGTCTATAGAAACTATAGAAACCATAGAAACTACAGCACAGAAACAGGCCTTTTGGTCCTTCTTGGCTGTGCCGAACCATTTTCTGCATAGTCCCACTGACCCGCACACGGACCATATCCCTCCATACACCTCCCATCCATGTATCTGTCCAATTTATTCTTAAATGTTAAAAAAGAACCTGCATTTACCACCTCGTCTGGCAGCTCATTCCATACTCCCACCACTCTCTGTGTGAAGAAGCCCCCTCTAATGTTCCCTTTAAACTTTTCCCCCCTCACCCTTAACCCATGTCCTCTGGTTTTTTTCTCCCCTTGCCTCAGTGGAAAAAGCCTGCTTGTATTCACTCTATCTATACCCATCATAATTTTATATACCTGTATCAAATCTGCCCTCATTCTTCTACGCTCCTGGGAATAAAGTCCTAACCTATTCAACCTTTCTCTGTAACTGAGTTTCTCAAGTCCCGGCAACATTCTTGTAAACCTTCTGTGCACTCTTTCAACCTTATTTATATCTTTCCTGTAATTTGGTGACCAAAACTGAACACAATACTCCAGATATGGCCTCACCAATGCCTTATACAACCTCATCATAACATTCCAGCTCTTATACTCAATACTTCGATTAATAAAGGCCAATGTACCAAAAGCTCTCTTTACGACCCGCTCTACCTGTGACGACACTTTTAGGGAATTTTGTATCTGTATTCCCAGATCCCTCTGTTCCACTGCACTCCTCAGTGCCTTACCATTAACCCTGTATGTTCTACGTTGGTTTGTCCTTCCAACGTGCAATACCTTACACTTGTCAGTATTAAACTCAATCTGCCATTTTTCAGCCCATTTTTCCAGCTGGTCCAAGTCCCTCTGCAGGCTCTGAAAACCTTCCTCACTGTCTACTACACCTCCAATCTTTGTATCATCAGCAAACTTGCAGATCCAATTTACCACATTATCATCCAGATCATTGATATAGATGACAAATAACAATGGACCCAGCACTGATCCCTGTGACACACCACTAGTCACAGGCCTCCACTCAGAGAAGCAATTCTCTACCACCACTCTCTGGCTTCTTCCATCAAGCCAATGTCTAATCCAATTTACCACCTCTCCATGTATACCTAGCGACTGAATTTTCCTAACTAACCTCCCATGCGGGACCTTGTCAAAGGCCTTACTTAGGTCCATGTAGACAATATCCACTGCCTTCCCTTCATCCACTTTCCTGGTAACCTCCTCGAAAAACTCCAACAGATTGGTCAAACATGACCTACCGTGCACAAAGCCATGTTGACTCTCCGTAATAAGCTCCTGTCTATCCAAATGCTTGTAGATTCTGTCTCTTAGTACTCCCTCCAATAACTTACCTACTACTGACGTTAAACTCACCGGCCTATAATTTCCCAGATTACTTTTCGATCCTTTTTTAAACAACGGAACAACATGAGCCACTCTCCAATCCTCCGGCACTTCACCCGTAGACAGTGACATTTTAAATATTTCTGCCAGGGCCCCCGCAATTTCAACACTAGTCTCCTTCAAGGTCCGAGGGAACACTCTGTCAGATCCCGGGGATTTATCCACTTTAATTTTCCTCAAGACAGCAAGCACCTCCTCCTTTTCAATCTGTACAGTTTCCATGGTCTCACTACTTGATTCCCTCAATTCCATAGATTTCATGCCAGCTTCCTTAGTAAATACAGACGCAAAAAACCTATTTAAGATCTCCCCCATTTCCTTTGGTTCCGCACAAAGCCGACCACTCTGATCTTCAAGAGGACCAATTTTATCCCTTACAATCCTTTTGCTCTTAAGATACTTGTAAAAGCTCTTTGGATTATCCTTCACTTTGACTGCCAAGGCAACCTCATGTCTTCTTTTAGCCCCCCTGATTTCTTTCTTAAGTATTTTCTTGCACTTCTTATACTCCTCAAGCACCTGATTTACCCCCTGTTTCCTATACATTTCATACAACTCCCTCTTCTTCTTTATCAGAGTTGCAATATCCCTTGAGAACCAAGGTTCCTTATTCCTATTTAATTTGCCTTTAATCCTGACAGGAACATACAAACTCTGCACTCTCAAAATTTCCCCTTTGAAGGCTTCCCACCTACCAATCACATCTTTGCCAGAGAACAACCTGTCCCAATCCACGCTTTTAAGATCCTTTCTCATTTCTTCAAATTTGGCCTTCTTCCAGTTAAGAACCTCAACCCTAGGACCAGATCTATCCTTGTCCATGATCAAATTGAAACTAATGGTGTTATGATCACTGGAACCAAAGTGCTCCCCTACTATGTTTAATTATAACCTAAGCCTACTGTACATCATTGCACTTTAATAGTGCTGATGGGATGATAAGCAAAGTTACGTTTATTGTCCATTACTGACAACCCTGAGACGTTTGTAGTGTGCCTTATAAACTGGGTAGGGAATTATAGAACATTAGCATTCGACAAAAGATCGGTGGTGTCGAATGTAAAGAAGATATTGTACCCATAATAATTGTTCAGTATGGTATCTTGGTAGTAGAGACTGCAGGGAAGGGAGATATTACCAAAGTATTTTGCTGCTTGATGAATCTGATAAATACTATCCTGTTTTACGGGGAATCTGATAGGGGAGCTTCTTCACTCAGGTGCTGTAGCGAGTGTGGAATGAGCTGCCAGCCTAAATGGTAGATGCAGATTTAATTGTAATATTTAAAAGAAGTTTGGCTAGGTACATGGATGTGAGGCGTATGGAAGGCAAGGTGCAAGTAGATGGGGCTAAGCAGAACACCAGCTCAGCATGGACTAAATGGGCCAAAGGGCCATTTTCTGTGCTGCAGTGCTCTGTGCCTATATGACACCCTGGAACACTAGTGTTTCAATAATAGAGTGGGTAAATACCGAGCTCAGCAGTTTCAGAGATACTCGAACCACCCAGTCTAGTACTAACAATTATTCTATAATCAAAGTCACTTAGATCATATTCTCATTCTCATGTTTGGTCTGAACAACAACTAAACCTCTTAACCATGTCTGTATGCTTTTACACATTTAGTTGTTGATACATGACTGGTGGATTAGATATTTGCATTAACGAGGTGTACAGGCGTACCTAATAATCTGGCCATTGAGTGTTAAAGTATTAGGTTAATATACGGCTAAGATATAGTTTCCCATGCTTTTCTTTCATCCCTATTTCATTACAACCCTCTCTTTTTTTCCACAATATATTCCTTGAATGCTGCATTACTGGAAACCTACTCACTCCCACACTCTTCACTCTAGTCCATTGCGACCATTCCTGGCAGGACCTTTGCCCTTCTGTTTAAAAAGAAGACCAGATATTAAATATGAGAAAGTGTGCAGATGCTGGAAACGCAAAGCAACACAAACAAAATGCTGGAGGAACTCAGCAGATCAGGCAGCATCTGTGAAAATGAATAAGCAGTCAACGTTTTAGGACGAGACCTTCCTTTAGGACTGGAAAGAAAGCGGGAAAACACCAGAATAACAAGGTGGTGCGGTTGGGGGTGGGGTGGAGTGGAGAGGGAGGCTAT
The DNA here is from genome assembly GCF_963921235.1 of Mobula hypostoma. Taxonomy (NCBI): domain Eukaryota; kingdom Metazoa; phylum Chordata; class Chondrichthyes; order Myliobatiformes; family Myliobatidae; genus Mobula; species Mobula hypostoma. Next base: position 53,612,297 of record NC_086102.1, on the reverse strand, counting down.
ACAAGCAATACATAAGCAATACGTCAATAGATTGTTTTAAGGATTTATTCAGATTAAGTTGTACTTGTATTATTAAATCTGTATTTGAATATATGTTGAACATATTTACTTCATTAAATAAAGATAAGTTTGAGAGATGTTATAGGTGATGCATTTAATTTCAATAAATTCAATCAGGCTTCTTAATTGCTTGTCGCATATTTTGGGACATATCAGAAGTGCCTTGGAGAATAGTTCTTTCACAGCTGCAATGATTTTTAGTGGGAAGACTGACATGTGAGTCATAAAAGGTGTTGTGAAAGGACAGGGGTGTCATTAATTATTACAGCTGCCAACAGCAAATATAATAGAGGGGCATAATGAAGTCATTTAAAGGATTTAAAATATAGCTTGAATATAAATAGGTGGTTAAAACCAATGAATAGACAGCAACAGACTGTTAATGAAAAGCTCAACAGAAGATAAAGGACAGCTGAAACACCTTCCGACAGTTCACTTATTTAAATTATATATCTGCTGCATTTATTAGAATAACAACTGTCTGGAGGAATCACCTGAAAATGGAGATGCTTTTAGTAGAAAGGTAATCTTTCCTTAGAAAAATTTGTAATAGTAGACATTAATTTTGCACTGTTGAAAAAATAATCACTGCAACGTTCTAGCGGTTTTTGAGGCCGTTACCAATAGTTTTCTAGCTGACTTTGAAAGAAGAAGGGTTTACTATTTAAACCTGTATAACTCCACTCGAAAGATTTTATCAAAGTACTATTTGTTTGTTTATACATGCGTTCATTTCTCAGCATCTGCTGTGTGTACAAGCGCTACGTTGTTGGATATTCCCATACCCTTTCCTATGGCATTCCTAACTAATGTAAGATGAACTCAATTTGTATGTTTAGGTGAGGCTTTATTGAACAATTGGTTACTTTCAATCTGCCCATTAAGGTTCAGAAACACACCTTTCTAGATTTTTGACTTTTAGTTTGTGACTAAATCTAAAACTATAATCTATCCAAGTTAATTAGATATCTCATGGAAATCTGTCTTTTCTGTTAAAGTTCTAACAGCAGAAGCATTGCAAAAACTTCCTTTGCCCCATTGAATATATCAAGGGATTATGTTGCAGTTTTTGTCCATATATATTCGGTTAGCAATACATTAGATTGAGACACATTTGTAAATCTTTGACATTTTAATTGATGTTAACATTGATTATAATAGTTCACATAAATAATCCTTGCCATACATTTGGAAATGGTTTATCTAATATCGAATATACTCCATGAGAAACAGTGCACAGTGACCACTTTGGTACCACACACCTGTTGTGAGCCACACCTATTAATCAGTTCAATAAAACCGAATATCAAATATAAAATTGGGCAAGAGACTTAGTTTGCATTACTGCTATCTAAACAATTATGCCTAAAGCTACATGAAATACACCATCAGTGGCATAAATCTGGTGCTTTGGGGGATCATCCAATGAGGTCATATGGGTAGTTGTAAGAATAATAGGGTTGCATTGGTGGGAGATTTTAATTTCCCTGTTAGTGACTGGCCTATCAAGATTATTAAAGGTGGAGTTTGCGATATATGCCCAGGAGAGTTTACTGAGTCTATATATAGAGAGGATCATAGTCAGCGGGGTGCAATACTGAAACTGAAGTCGGGGGCATTCAACAGTTCAGGAACAGCAGAGGTCTTTGCAGTCAATTTGACTTCATCATTAACCACCGGGGAGTTTCTGAAGACTAGAAGTTGGCTAAATCTGTTTTGTTGTTTGAGAAAAGTAGTAAGAATAAACAAGAGAACTAAAGGCCAGTCAATAGTGGGTAAATTACTAGAGGGACTCAGATAATACAACCCTGAGATTGATCTTCCCACAGATAGCCACAAAACATAGATAAACATGGAACCCATTCAGAGAAAAACATGAAACCCTCTGTACACAAAGAACAAGTTGTACAAACGGTACAAAAAATGAAACACAGAATATAAAACACCAAAGCACAAATCATCATACACAGTCCAGGAATATTCAGTTCAGTTTAATCTAGTGTCACGTTATTAGTAGATTGCAGGCCACGGCACCAGTCTACCCCAGTCACAACCACACAGAAAGGCAACCAAAAAGGAGCAACTAGAAAGCAGAAACACATCACAAATGTGAACCACAGAGTCCAATCCACAAACAGTGTTGATTAAACCTTGCCCAAGACCAAGACTCCGGTATCATTCAGTGAGAGGGAGCGAGACTAATGGAACATACTTTCCTCTGGGAGCAGTGAGCAAGTATGAGGGAGAGACTGATAACAGACGGCACTGAACAGACGCTTGCCTAACCTTCCGTTCTCCATCATATGGCTATCAATCAATCTCACAGCTTTAATTGGATGGATCGGCAAGAAATGGAGCCGACCATGGGCTCAGGACCTGTCTCCAGGATTCTAGGCCTCACACTTTGCTTGAAACCTCACCAAACTCCCCCGGAGACATGAAATGGCCAGATCGCACAATCAGCCCAAAACACACCACCAAAATGTAGATCAGAGGCTCTAGTAGTAGCAGAGTCATACTTGAAAGAAGAAAAAGTAGAAGAAACAGTTTCATGAACTGTTTGAAGGACGTTGCGCTTGGTCGCGTTCTTCACTGGTGTCATCTTCTGAGTCCAGTATTCTGAGGGACAGGATGTATTGTACCTGCATTTCGATAGACAGGGTCTGATTAAGAGAAGTCAGCATAACTTTTTCATGAAAAGTCATGTTTGATGAACCATGTAGCATTTTTTGAAGAGGTAACCAGAAAGATAGTTGAGGTATAGCAGTGGTTGTTGACTGAGTTACAGAGGCATGAGAGGGGAGTTGGCCAGACACAGGATGTATCCATCCAAAAGGAGAAGAAGTATTCTAAAGGAAAGATGACACAATGGTGGCTAAAAAGAGAAGTGAAAACCAACGCAAAAGCCAAAGTGAGGGCATATAATAGATCAAAATTTGGTGGAAAGTTAGAGGATTGGGAAACTTTTAAAAACCAACAGAAGGCAACTACAATATTCATTAAAAAGGTAAATATAGAATATGAAAGTAAGGTAGCCAATAATATTAAAGAGGATAGTTTCTTCAGACAGATAATGTGTAAAAGAGAGGCAGGAGTGGATATCGGACCAGTGGACAATGATGCTCGGGGGGTAGCAATGGGGCAGAATGAAATGGCGGAAGAACTGAGTAAGAATTTTTCATCAGTCTTCACTATGGAAGACACAAGTAGTATGCTTGAAGTTCCAGGTGTCAAGAGTCATGAAGTTTGTAAAGCTACCATAACTAAAGATAAAGTTCTTGAGAAACTGAAAGGTCTGAAAGTAGATAAGTCACCTACACCAAATGGTGTACATCTCAGGATTCTGAAAGAGTCGGCTGCAGAGATTGTGGAAGCGTTAATAATGATCTTGCAAGAATCACTAGATTCTGGAATGGTTCAGGAAGACTGGAAAATTGCAAATGTCTTTCCACTCTTCAAGAAGGGAGAAAAGCGGAAGAAGGGAAACTATAGGCTAGTTAGTCTGATGTCAGTGGTTGGGAAGATGCTGGACTCAATTATTAAGGATGACGTCTCTGAATACTTGGAGGCACATGGTTCAGGAAAATGATTTCAGGATGAATGGTTTGTAATATGAAGAGCCTTTGATGGCTCAAGGCCTGTATTCACTGCAATTCGGAAGAATGAGGGATGATCTCATTGAAACCAATTGAATGGTGAAAGGCATAGAGTGTATGTGGAGAGGATATTTCCTGTGGTGGGAGAGTCTAAGACCAGAGGGCACAGCCCCAGGATAGAGAAGTGTCCTTTTAGAATAGAGATGAGGAGGACTTTCTTTAGCCAGAGAGTGCTGAATCTGTGGAATACTTTGCCACAGGCAGCTGTGGAGGCCAAGTCTTTATGTGCCATGTGACAGTGAGCAGAGGAATAGAATGAGGTGGAGGATATATGTGTGGCTGAGGGATTGGAACAGGGGACAGGGATTCATATTTCTGGATCGTTCGGACCTCTTTTGGGGCAGGCATGACCCGTGTTAAGTTACAGGGACATCAAGGGGGGGTGGGAACCAAACTGAAGAGACTGAGGAAGGGGCAATTGACTCACAAATAGAGAAGGCATGTAGACAGTGCAAGAGGGAGGAGAGGCAGGTGACAGACAACGGATGCACTCCGACCGATGGTTTGAGATGTGTCTATTTTAATGCAAGGAATATTATGAACAAAGTGGATGAGCTTAGAGTGTGGATCCGTACTTGGAGCTGTGATGTTGTGGCCATTACAGAGACTTGGATGGCTCAGGAGCAGGAATGGTTACTTGGAGTGCCAGGCTTTAGATACTTCAGCAAGGACAAGGAGGGAGGCAAAAGAGGTGGGAGAGCGGAACTGTTGATCAGAGGTAGTGTTGCGGCTGCAGAAAATGAGGAAGTCATGGAGGAGTTCTCTACTGAGTCTCTGTGGGTGGAAGATAGGAGCAGGAAGGGGTCAATAACTCTACTGGGTGTTTTTTATATACCACCCAATAGATACAGGGACATCGAGGAGCAGATAGAAAGACAGATTCCGGAAGGTGTAATAATAACAGGGTTGTCATGGTGGGAGGTTTTAATTTCCCAAATATTGATTGGCATCGCCCTCGAGCAAGGGATTTAGATGGGGTGGGGTTTGTTAGGTGTGCTCAGGCAGTTTTCTTGATGCAATATGTAGATGAGTCTACAAGAGGAGAGGCTGTACCTGATCTGGTATTGGAAAATGAACCTGGTCAGGTGTCAGATCTCTCAGTGGGAGTGCATTTTGGAGATAGTGATCAGAATTCTATCTACTTTACCATAACATTGGAGAGGGATAGGAACAGACAAGTGAGGAAAGTGTTTAATTGGAGTAAAGAGAAATATGAGGCTATCAGGCAGGAACTTGGAAACATAAATTGGGAACAGATGTTCCCAGGGAAACATATGGCAGAAATGTGGCAAATGTTCAGAGGATATTTGCGTGGCGTTCTGCATAGGTACGTTCCAATGAAACAGCGAAAGGATGGTGGAGTACAGGAAGCATGGTGTACAAAGGCTGTTGTAAATCAAGTCAAGAAGAAAAGCTTACAATAGGTTAAAAAAACTAGGTAATGATAGAAATCTAGAAGATTATAAGGCTAGCAGGAAGGAGCTTGAGAATGAAATTGGGAGAGCCAGAAGGGGCCATAAGCAGGCCTTGGCGGACAGGATTAAGGAAAACCCCAAGGCATTCTACAAGTACATGAAGAGCAAGTGGATAAGACATGAGAGAATAGGACCTACCAAGTATGACAGCGGGAAAGTGTGTATGGAACTGGTGGAGAGAGCAGAGGTACTTAGTGAGTACTTTGTTTCAGTGTTCACTACGGAAAAGGATCTTGGCGATTGTTGGGATGATTTCAGGCAGACTAAAAAGCTTGAGCATACAGACATTAAGAAAGAGGATGTGCTGGAGCTTTTGGAAAGCATCAAGTTGGATAAGTCACTGGGACTGGATGAGATGTACCCCAGGCTACTGTGGGAGTTGAGGTAGGAGATTACTGAGTCTCTGGCGATGATCCTTGCATTATCAATGGGAACAGAAGAGGTTCCAGAGGATTGGAGGGTTGCAAATGGTGTTCCCTTATTCAAGAAAGGGAGTAGATAAAGCCCAGGAAATTATAGACCAGTGAGTCTTCCTTCAATGGTTGGTAAGTTGATGGAGAAGATCCTGAGAGGCAGGATTTATGAACATTTGGAGAGGCATAATATGATTAGGAATAGTCAGCATGGCTTTATCAAAAGCAGGTCATGCCTTATGAGCCTGATTGAATTTTTTGAGGATGTGACTAAACACATTGATGAAGGTAGAGCAGTAGATGTAGTGTATATGGGTTTCAGCAAGGCATTTGATAAGGTTCCCCATGCAAGGCTTATTGAGAATGTAAGGAGGCATTTGATTAATGGGGACCTTGCTTTGTGGATCCAGAACTGGCTTGCACACAGAAGACAAAGAGTGGTTGTAGACAGGCCATATTCTGCTTGGAGGTTGGTGACCAGTGGTGTGCCTCAGGGATCTGTTCTGGGACCCATTCTCTTCATGATTTTTATAAATGATCTGGATGAGGAAGTGTGGGATGGGTTCGTAAATTTGCTGATGACGCAAGGGTTGGGGGTGTTGTGGATAGTTTGGAGGGCTGTCAGAGGTTACGACAGGACATTGATAGGATGCAAAACTGGGCTGAGAAGTGGCAGATAGTTCAACCTAGAGAAGTGTGAGGTGGTTCATTTTAGTAGGTCAAATATGATGGCGGAATATAGTATTAATAGTAAGATTCTTGGCAGTGTGGAGGATCAGAGGGATCTTGGGGTCCAAATCCATAGGACACTCAAAGCTCCTGTGCATGTTGACTCTGTGGTTAAGGAGGCATACAATGCATTGGCCTTCATCAACGGTGGGATTGAGTTTCGGAGCCGTGAGGTAATGCTGCAGCTATATAGGACCCTAGTCAGATCCCACTTGGGAGTACTGTGCTCATTTCTGGTTGCCTCACTACAGGAAGGACGTGGAAACCATGGAAAGAGTGCAGAGGAGATTTACAAGGATGTTGCCTGGATTGGGGAGCATGCCTTCTGAGAATAGGTTGAGTGAACTCGGCCTTTTCTCCTTGGAGCGACTGAGGATGAGAGGTGACCTGATAAAGGTTTAAAAGATGATGGGAGGCATTGATCATGTGGATAGTCAGAGGCTTTTTCCCAGGGCTGAAATGGCTAACACAAGAGTGCTCAGTTTTAAGGTGTTTGCAAGTAGGTACAGAGGAGATGTCAGAGATAAGTTTTTTTATGCAGAGAGTGGTGAGTGCTTGGAATGCTGGAGGGGGATGAGGACCATCACTGGGTTTCGGCAAACTAGCAACAGAGGAGCTGGAGGCAGTGTGGATAGGGCCAACGAACTTAACCTGCTTTTTAACAGATTTGACATTGTGGCCCCAGCCCACCCCCCACATGAGTCATCTGTTGTCGGCCCCCAACCAACACATATTCCACTCTCCCCTCCTACCCCTCCTCACAGTCCCCCACCCTGCTCTCATGACTATACCCCTTCCCCACACAAAACCACCATGGTGGGCTTCACAGCTGAACAGGTGAGAAGACAGCTGAAACGTCTCAACCCAAGCAAGGCTGCAGGACTGGATTGTGTCAGTACCTGGGTGCTCAAAGCCTCAACTATGTGAAGTACTTTGCCATGTCTTCAACCTGAGCCTGAGGCTCCGGAGGGTTCCTGTGCTGTGGAAGACGTCCTGCTTCATCCCTGTGCCGAAGACGCCGCGCCCCAGCGGCCTCAATCACTACCGACCGGTGGCATTGATCTCCCACATCATGAGGACCTTGGAGAGACTTGTTCCGGAGCTGCTCCGGCCTATGGTCAGGTCACACTTAGATCCCCTCCAGTTTGCCTACCATCCCCGATTAGGAGTTGAGGATGCCATCGTCTACCTGCTGAACCGTGTCTACGCCCACCTGGACAAGCCAGCGAGCACTGTGAGGGTCATGTTTTTTGACTTCTCCAGTGCGTTCAACACCATCGGCCCTGCTCTGCTGGGGGAGAAGCTGACAGCAAGGCAGGTGGATGCTTCCCTGATATCATAAATTCTTGATTACCTGACTGGCAGACCACAGTACATGTGCTTGCAACACTGTGTGTCCGACAGAGTGATCAGCAGCACTGGGGCTCCACAGGGGACTGTCTTGTCTCCCTTTCTCTTCACCATTTACACCTCGGACTTCAACTACTGCACAGAGTCTTGTCATCTTCATAAGTTTTCTGATGACTCTGCCATAGTTGGATGCATCAGTAAGGGATATGAGGCTGAGTACAGGGCTACGGTAAGAAACTTTGTCACATGGTGTGAGCAGAATTATTTGCAGCTTAATGTGAAAAAGACTAAGGAGCTGGTGGTAGACCTGAGGAGAGCTAAGGTACTGGTGACCCCTGTTTCCATCCAGGGGGTCAGTGTGGACATGGTGGAGGATTACAAATACCTGGGGATACGAATTGACAATAAACTGGACTGGTCAAAGAACACTGAGGCTGTCTACAAGAAGGGTCAGAACCGTCTTTATTTCCTGAGGAGACTGAGGTCCTTTAACATCTGCCAGACGATGTTGAGGATGTTCTACGAGTCTGTGGTGGCCAGTGCTATCATGTTTGCTGTTGTGTGCTGGGACAGCAGGCTGAGGGTAGCAGACACCAACAGAATCAACAAACTGATTCGTAAGGACAGTGACGTTGTGGGGATGGAACTGGACTCTTTAACGGTGGTGTCTGAAAAGAGGATATTGTCCAAGTTGCGTGCCATCTTGGACAATGTCTCCCATCCACTACATAATGTACTGGTTGGGCACAGGAGTACATTCAGCCAGAGACTCATTCCACCGAGATGCAACACAGAGCGTCATAGGAAGTCATTCCTGCCTGTGGCCATCAAACTTTACAACTCCTCCCTTGGAGGGTCAGACATCCTGAGCCAATAGGCTGGTCCTGGACTTATTTCATAATTTACTGGCATAATTTACATATTACTATTTAACTATGTATGGTTTCATTACTATTTATTATTTATGGTGCAACTGTAACAAAAACCAATTTCCCCCAGGATCAATAAAGTATGACTATGACTATGACTATGAATGGGTTGCCGGTGATGGTGATGGGGGAGGGGGAGGGATACGATACGGTCTTTTCGGGGACTCCTGGATAGGTACATGGAGCTTAGAAAAATAAGAGGGCTTTGGGTAACCCTAGGTAATTTCTAAAGTAAGTACATGTTCAGCACAGCATTGTGGGCTGAAGGGCTTGTATTGTGCTGTAGGCTTTCTGTGTTCTGTGTTCTATCTTTAAGACAGAGGTTAGTAGATTCCTGATTGGCCAGGGCATGAATGGACACGGGGGGAAGGCAGGAGATTAGAGCTGAGAGGAAAATTGGAGCAGCCATGATGAAATGGTGGACCAGACTCAATGGCCAAGTGGGCTAATTCTGCTCCTATATCCATGGTCTTATGTTCTTATTGTTCGGACTTCAGTAAATTTTTCGACAAAGTCCCACATAGTAGCATAGTTTAGATGCCACTGCAAGGTTTGATCAGTAGGTTTGTGAATGGCATAAAATTATGTGGTGTTGTTGAGAGTGAAGAAAGTTATAGTAAATTACAGAAGGATCTAGATTAGTTATAGAAATGAGCTAAAGAATGGCAAATGGATTTCAATACAGACAAGTGTGAGGTGATATATTTTGTAAAGTCAAACCAACGTAGTACACCAGTGGTGTCTGCAGGGATCTGTTCTGGGACCCCTCCTCTTCGTGCTTTTCATAAATAACCTGGATGAAGAAATAGAAGGGTGGGTTAGTAAGTTTGCTGGTGACACAAATTTTGGAGTGTGTTGTGGATAGTCTGGAGGGTTGTCAGAAGTTACAGTGGGATATCTATAGGATGTAGAACTGGGCTGAGAAGTGGCAGATGGAGTTCAACCCAGATAAGTGTGAAGTGGTTCATTTTGGTAGGTCGAATTTGAAGACAGAATATAATGTAAGTGGTAAGACTCTTGGCAGTGTGGAGGATCTGAGAGATCTTTTGGTCCATGTCAATAGGACACTCAAAGCTGCTGCAGGTTGACAGTGTTGTTAAGAAGGCGTATGGTGTGTTGGAATTCATCAACCATGGGATTGAGTTCAAGAGCCGTGAAGTAATGTTACAGCTATATAAGACCTTGGTCAGACCTCACTTGGAGTACTGTGTTCAGTTCTGGTCACCTCAGTACAGGAGGGATGTGGAAACTATAGAAGGGTGCAGAGGAGCTTTACAAGGATGTTGGTTGGATTGGGGATCATTTCTCATGAGAATAGGTTGAGTGTACTTGGCCTTTTCTCCATGGAGTGACGGAGGATGAGAGGTGACCTAATAGAGGTGTATAACATGTTGAGAGGCATTGATTGTGTGGATAGCCAGAGGCTTTTTCCCAGGGCTGAAATGGCTAAGACAAGGGGGCATAGTTTTAAGGTGCTTGGAAATAGGTACCGAGGGGATGTCTGGAGTAAGTTTTTCATACTGAGAGTGCGTGGAATGCACTGCTGGTGGCGGTGGTGGAAGCGGATACAATAGGGCTTTTTAAGAGCCTCTTAGATAGGTAATGGAGCTTAGAAAATTAGAGGGCTCTGCGCTAGGGAAATTCTAGGCAGTCTCTAGAGTAGGTTACATGGTCAGCACAACATTGTGGGCCGAAGGGCCTGTAATGTGCTGTAAATTTCTACTCTCTATGTTCTAGGGGTTATACTATGAATGGTAGGGCACTAGGGAGTGTAATAGATTAGAGGGACTTAGGGGTACAAGTGCGTAGTTCATTACAAGTGGCATCAGTGGAAGACAGGGTGGTGAACAAGTTGTTTAGACTGCTGGTTTTCGTCTTTCAGGGCACAGAGTACGAGAGTTTGGACATTACGTTGCAGTTGTGTAAGTCAATGGTGAGGACACACTTGGAGTACTGTGTACAGTTTTGGACACCTTGTTCTAGAAAAGATACAATTAAACTGGAAAGTCTGCAGAAAATATTTATGAGGGTACTGCCAGCACCTGTGCAATTGGAAAGGTTGGCTAAGTTTGTATTCCTTGAAGTATAGGAGAAAGAGCTGTAATCTTACAGAACTTTATAAAATCATGAGGTGCACAGATAACGTGGATAGTAGCAATCTTTTGCCCAGGGTAGGGGATTCCAAAATTAGGAGATATATAAATTCAGGGTGAGAGGGTAAAGGTTTAAAAGGGACCTGACGGGCAACTGTTTCCAGGCAGAGGGTGATGACTATATGGAACAAGATGCAAGAGGAAGTAGTTGAGGTGTGACAAGGTTGAAATCTGTTCAATTTAGTTATAAATGTTCAAATAATTTTTAAAAAGAGTTAATAACTTATTCATTGTGAATATCATTTCATGTTGAGAAAAAATGGATATTACTTTAAAAACATGTAAATATGTTTCGTTGAAAATTCTGAGAATCTGTGTGCAAGGTATTCTTTTAGAGTATTGAGCATGAAATCCGCCATTGACTTGTAAGGGCTTGCATTCAATCTTCAGCATGCGATTGATTTCTTATGCCTGCCAGAAAGCCTGGGAGAGTAGTACATGTTGTACTCATTCACCCTAAAGCCATTAAGTACATGAACATTACAGCGTTTATGTTTCATTTGTCTCCCCTTTTCAGGGGTACTACAAAATTTTGGAGGCACTACTGAGGTGAGATTGGGTGTGCAGGGGAACCATCTCCTTGCCAGATTGGGTTCATCCAAGCCGCCCCCTGCCTTTTAATCGCCTCGAGCAGTAGAGTGAAGCTGTTGATTCAGGTAGGTGAGACCGAGAGCTGATGGAGCAGTGCATACACTTGAGGCCCAGTGAGTGCCAGAGGCTGCAGAATCCAGTCAGCAGCAAGTAATCTTACAACTCGCACCACTGCCAAGGGGAAAAGAAAATGGATGTGCTTAGGAATCCCCAAGAAGAAATTAATGAGAAAGTGCGTGAATTACCTAAAGACAAGCTGACAGAACTCAAGCAACACACATAAAAGTTGCTGGTGAACGCAGCAGGCCAGGCAGCATCTCTAGGAAGAGGTACAGTCGACGTTTCGGGCCGAGACCCTTCGTCAGGACTAACTGAAAGAAGAGCTAGTAAGAGATTTGAAAGTGGGAGAGGGAGGGGGAGATCCAAAACGATAGGAGAAGACAGGAGGGGGAGGGATGGAGCCAAGAGCTGGACAGGTGATTGGCAAAAGGGATATGAGAGGATCATGGGACAGGAGGCCTAGGCTGGAGGAACACCACCTTATATTCCATCTGGGTAGCCTCCAACCTGATGGCATGAATAGTGACTTCTCTAACTTACGTTAATGTCCCACCTCCCCTTCGTACCCCATCTGTATTTATTATATATATATATTTTTTCCTCTCTTCTTTTTCTCCCTCTGTCCCTCTCACCATACCCCTTGCCCATCCTCAGGCCTCCCTCCCACTTTCTTTCTCCCTTGGCCTCCCATCCCATGATCCTCTCATATCCCTTTTGCCAATCACCTGTCTAGCTCTTGGCTCCATCCCTCCCCCTCCTGTCTTCTCTTATCATTTTGGATCTCCCCCCCGCAACCCCCTACTTTCAAATCTCTTACTATCTCTTCTTTCAGTTAGTCCTGACGAAGGGTCTTGGCCCGAAATGTCGAATGTACCTCTTCCTAGAGATGCTGCCTGGCCTGCTGCGTTCACCAACAATTTTTATGTGTGTTGCTTGAAATTCCAGCATCTGCAGATTTCCTCGTGTTTGCTGGTAGAACTAAGCAGCTTCCTTCAGCTCCCAGGAGAAGACATAGTTAAGAAAATACGTTTGTCTCTCATATCCCTAATTAGTCACCATCAGGGAGGAGGGGAGCTGGGTAATCTGGAGGACAATAGCATGTCTGGTCTTCCGCAGGTTAAATGAGTTAGTGGTTGCTACATCTGTTGTGGCTGATGAAACGGTGGAAGAAAATGGGGAAATTGCAGTAACCCACAGTTCAATACAAAGGTCAGCTCCTAACAGGATGAACTCGAATGGTCCGAATCGTTTAGTTCAGAGGGATATTGTCCCACCAGCATGGCGCATACTTTAAAATATCTGGTCAGGTGGTGAGCCCAGTCAGAAAGACAAGTCGTCATTTTCTAGCCTTGTTTGCCAGATAAAAAGCACCTGAAATAGAGGCCATCCAGAGGAGGAGATAATTGATGCAGTGATCAGAGTGATTATGCCTGGGCTCTCGTTGCACAGTTACCTTGAGGGGAAATCACACTTGAACTTGCAATATCCTGAGGTTCATGAGAATGATTCCAAGAATGAGAGGGTTAACACAGGAGGAACATGGGAGGCTCTGGGGTTATACACGCTGGGGTTTAGAAGAATGAGGGGAGATCTCATTGAAACCCACCGAATACTGAAAGCCTGAGAGTGGATGCAGAGAGGATATTTCCTGCAGTGGGTGAGTCTAGGACTAGAGGGCACAACCTCAAAATAGAGGTACATCCATTTAGAACAGAGATGATAAGGAATTTCTTCAGCTAGATGGTGTGAATCTGTGGAGGCCAAGTCATTGGGTATATTTAAAGTGGAGGTTGATAAATTCTTGATGAGTCAGACATTAAAGTTTATGGAATGGGAAAAAGGCTGGAGAATGGAGTTGAGAGGGATAATAAATCAGCCATGATGGAATGGTGGCGAAGACTCAATGGGCCAAGTGGAATGATTCTACTTCTACGTCTTATTGTCTTAATAATGCAGAAGTAAAACTTTAATACAAAAGAAACAAAAACAATGATCAGAAGTACATTGTGTCTCAGCAACCAGGGGATGGTCAAATGACAAAATAAGTAGACCTCTAAATTCATTCAATTCTGTTGCATTAGTTCAGCTTCTATTACACTAACCTTTGACAACTATTTACAATCAGATCTGTATTTAGAACATTTGCACAATGAACTGAACCTGTTACATAACCGGCAACAATGAATATCAACCGAGACAGGTTATATAAAAACAACCAAACATGTATTGAACACGGATAAGCGATAAGGAAAAAAAACAAACAAAAACTTTAACTGAAAGTTAACCAATATGCAGCCGTTCACCAACTCGTCACTTGGCACTGGTTCTTAAAGCATTAAATGCAAAAACAGTTCTTAAAGCGATAAAGTCAAATATAGTTCTTAAAGTGATAAATTCGAAAGTCCAATAGATTTATACGTTCAATTGGGAGAGACTTCTCTGGAGAAGAACTTCTTCACAGACACAACTTTCCTGCTGGTTCTGTCCACAGAATTCACGTGGCGGTAAATAAACAGTTTAAACCAACTGACTTTAAATTCTTTTAGACAGAGAGCAAACCTTTGCATGAACTCTTTGCTCTTTTTGGCAAGAGTTACCTTCGATGCAGGTCACTACTCCTCCAACGAAGACTCAATAAGATTGATCCTTTATTAAACTGCCGAATGATGCCGACTCCTCTCGATCCTTCGATCCTGTACTTCAGTAAATTCTTCACTCTCCCTTCTACTGTTGGAATTGAGTAAATTGGTACATCTAGCTAACAATTTCCAGTCCAATAATATGGTATCTTACAATAGAACGCAATACTCTGGTTTAAAGATGAAACTGCGTCACAAAAACAAACATGCAACAGAAACAGAGACACAGCACGTTCTACCTGGAAATCTACAAACAATAAAAACTGCGTCATCGGGGTCGACCCTTATATACCCATGGTGCACATGTCATCACGTGACCTCACATCGGCGGGAAAATCACATCAGGTGACCCCCAAAAGACCATTACATCATTCCCACAAAAAAAAACCGATCTCCTTGAGCATGTAACAAACCAAATGTAATACAAAAAGACTGTCTCCATGGTGATAAGTTGTTTCATACAACACACATCAAAGTTGCTGGTGAACGCAGCAGGCCAGGCAGCATCTATAGGAAGAGGTACAGTCAATGTTTCGAGCCGAGACCCTTTGTCAGGAATAACTGAAAGAAGAGATAGTAAGAGATTTGAAAGTGGGAGGGGGAGATCCGAAATGATAGGGGAAGACAGGAGGGGGAGGGATGGAGCCAAGAGCTGGAAACTTGATTGGCAAAAGCGATATGAGAGGATCATGGGGCGGGAGGCCTAGGAAGAAAGAAAAGGGGGAGGAGGGAAGCCCAGAGGATGGGCAAGGAGTATAGTGAGAGGGACAGAGGGAGAAAAAGGAGAGAGAGAGAGAAAATAAACAAACAAATAAATAAATAACAGATGGGGTACAAAGGGGAGGTGGGGCATTAACGGAAGTTAGAAAAGTCAATGTTAATGTCATCAGGTTGGAGGCTACCCAGATGGAATATAAGATGTTGTTTCTCCAACCTGAGTGTGGCTTCATCTTGACAGTAGAGAAGGCCATGGATAGACATATCAGAATGGGAATGGGACGAGGAATTAAAATGTGTGGCCACTGGGAGATCCTGCTTTCTCCAGCAATTCTTATGTATGTTGCTTGAAATTCCAGCATCTGCAGATTTCCTCATATTTGCATTTTTAAGTTGTTTCATACTGTACTTTCCGGACACCTTACCACATTCTCTCAGATGCTACCAGTAATTCATGGGAAATGCCATTTACCAGTCTGCTTCAAAATTCAGTAAGTTTTCTTGATTATCAGCAATCTAAACAAGCTGATCTCATTTAGCTCAGTAAGTATCCACAATTCCCAGCATAAGAAACTTTAGTCATAAAGTGAAATTAACTTTCTGCTTAAATAAAAGCACTGCAACAAAATACAACCTGTTTTGTACTGTGCATTATTAGGATCTATGCATGCCTGGTAAAGCAGTTACATCACTGTTGTACCCTAATTGCAAAAGTCTGATATCTTAAAAAAATACATGATTATTCCTGTTCAGTTTCCACTTTTGAAGTGAATGCGATTCTGTAACTAATGTAAAGAAAATTCCTTTATGTTGTTCTTAATCAAATATTTTTTGAAAATCTTGATATACTACATTCACTTATTCCCTCATAAATAACATGCTGGTAACATTTAATTAGATTTGTCAAACATGATTTTTCTTTTGCAAAACCACACAGGCTCTGCCTAATCCCATTATGCTTTTCTAAATGCCCGATTACTGCATCCTTAAGAATGGATTCCAGCATTTCCCTGACAACAAGAAAAGATATGGCAAATAAAGTGGATAACGGAGAGAGACTAATATAGAAAACAACAACACAGCACACGGGAAAGGTCAGGCACAAAACAAAGACAGGATTACAGCATTTTAGAAATAGATTTTTGATAAAGATTAGCTTTATTTGTCACATGTATATTGAAATACAGTGCAAGGCATCGTTTTGCATCAGTGTGGTGCTAATAACGCATGCCCACAACTTACTAACCCTAGACCAAATGTATTTGGAATACGAGGGGACGCTGGAACTCTGAGAAGAAACCCATGTGGTCACAGGGAAAATGTACAAACTCCTTACAGAGTGATGGGAATTGAACTCTGATCACCGATTGCTAGCACTGTAAAGCATCGCACTAACCACAATGCTATTGTGACACCCAGGTACAGACGAGTGAAGGGTCAGGATGATAAAAGGTTAGCAATAAACAAAAAAAAAACCCAAAAACCTTCATAAATATATAAAAACGCAAGTATGTAAGACTAACTAGATAACAAAAAAGAAATCATGTGTTGGCAGAGACTGAGAAACTGAAGAATTTGTGTGCCTCTCTGTTAAAACAGGATGAAGTTAAGGCTGCAGCATAGGAGAAAGGGATGAAGATAATGAAAGGACAAAAAGAGATTGAAAGCTGTTTCCTGGAGATTTGAGATTAATAAATCATCTTTCCCTGATAGGATGAATCCTTATTCACTGTCGGAAAGAGTCTCTATCTGAAAGGTTTAAAATAAACAAGGTAGCTTTTTCAAATGTGCAGTGGAGACATCACGAACTAAATGGTAATTTACTGGAATATAAATTTCGATGGGCATTAGTCCTTGAAGACAAAGTTTGGAATCACAATGCGAGATTAACCTCTGCTGTTAAAACTGAGAGGGCAAAAATACAAATTTTACAAATTTGCAGCCGGATCACAATGTTGCCAAGAAATGATGCGGGTATCTGGTGCACTTTCTCTCTGTAGAGAGGTTTTAAGCAGAGCAGTGCAACCAAGTAGCGCGTGCCTCTCACAGAATGGGGTCCCTGATTTAGCAGCAAATGAACAGATTAAAATAAACCCAAGTTACAATAGACTAATCATGGCCAAAGATAAGATGAGGAGAACTTGGAGATTATCTATAGAACAGAATGAAAATATAACCAAGTCAAAGTTGAGTTTATTGTCATTTGCACAAGTACAATGAAAATTTTACTTGCAGCAGCATCACAGGAACACAGTTAGCTTCATTTACTCTAAGTAGCATTCATAGGAAAAAAAATTACACATATCTTACAAGGTTTGTGCGAGTTAATTCAAGAACCAAATGGTTGAAGGAAAATAGCTGTTCTTCAATCTGTTGTGTGGGTCTTCAGGCTTCTGTAGCTCCTGCCCAATGGTAGCTGCAAAAGATGATATGGCCTGAATGGTGGAGATCTTTGATGATGGATATTGGTTTCTTCATGAACTGCCTCTTGTATATACTACCGAGATGGGAGGGATGTGACCATGATGTACACTACTGCACATTCTAACATTCCTACACATTCGATGTTCCACACTAGACCATAAGTCGGTACACTTTCAAAAGTACATCTGTAGACGCTTGTAAAAGTGACAAGTTGAACCTCCGAAGAAAATAAAGAAAAGCTTACTAACAAATGAATAATGCAGAGCTGTTTTAATGAAATACACACAGTGGTGACTTGTATTTAGATCTAGGCAAATAGGCAAAGTTGGAATAGCACTGAAAATAACAGAAGGGTAGCAAGAGAAATGACATTCTATGTTGGAATCAGATTCTTTTGGAGGACTGTGAGCTTCTTACAGCTCTCCAATACAATCTAATAAAATAAAAACAAAAAAAATATGCTGGAAATACTCAGCATGCCAGGCTGCATCTGTTGAAAGAGAGAGAGAGAGTGTTAAGTTTTCGGGTCAAAATGTTTCTTTTGTTTCAGAGAAAATTTAAATTCACAGCTAATTATTTATCATTTGCAAGAATCTGGCAGTTTTAATAATTGGTGGAGAGGTGAACCTTCTGTTCATTTGATGGCCACAATGCAATAGTCCAGCAGATCTTTAAAGGAATTTGTCCAAAACATTTATTAAAAGTGTGTATGCATGCTAAATGGGGTTGGAGGATGATTGCACAAAGCAGGACTATATAGACAGAACTTAAGTGGAATGACTCCACATTATTATACCAGATTTTACAATGAAAAGGCCTGAAAAGAAGCTATTATTTTTTGAAAGGTTCAGGAATGTTTCTCCATGACACACATACAAAATGCTGGAGGAACTCAGCAGCTCAGCATCAAAGGAGGGAAATAAACAATCAGCATTTTGGTCAAGACTATAGTTTAAAGCAGTACAGTATAGACTATAGCAGTATGTTTCTGGCTTTTGCCCTGATGAAGTGTCTCAACCTGAAATGTTGACTGTTTATTCTGCCTTACTGAAGCTGCCTGACTTGCTGAGTTCCTTCAGCATTTTGTGTGTGTTGCTGAAGATTTCCAGTGTCTGCGGGATCTCTTGTGCCTATGCATCTCTGTGGGGTCGTTTCATGAAGGTATCACCTCACACTCGCTTCCTTTGCCACTGTGAGATGGGCAGGCACCCAGAACACAGGGTAGGCATTGCCTCAACCTGGTGAACCGGATCAGGGGTCTCCTTGGCCCCACAGCTCATTGGAAGCAGAGTATCAAAGCCGCAGGTCAGCACAGACCTGTACAACTGTTTCCAACAGTAATACTGTTCCAACAATATCTCTGGGGTTTGATATAAATAGAGATACTTACTGTGAGTGAAAGGTCAGGCCAGGTGCATCAATGCAACTTTAATCAAGCTTGACTGTTTTTTTTTGGGGGGGGCGGGGGAAGACAACTGCCGCAGAAATCTTAGCCACACTTAAAAAATAAACCAATAGAGGCGGCTGTTGGAATGAATTTCAATTTGTTGAGATGATGGGTGGAAAGAGAAAGCGTATCTGACAAATATGTACTGGTCAAGAAATGAACACAGTAAAAGGGTAAGAGATCGTGGTGGAGTAACTGCTGCCCTCACACACCGCCAATCATTTGTGCCCTGGACCATACAGTTTATTCCAGTGGGGTCCATAGTGCAGTCTTCTCATAGGTTCAAGGCAGCACAAAGCCTGTTCAAAAGAAGTGGCTGGCTTTACCATCAGAATAGCCTTAAGGCCCTACCTCCAGACTCACTGTTTGAGCTGTCTTTTCATTCGAATGTCTCTAGCATTTACAGTGCCTTCTAAACGTATTCCACCCAACTGTTTGTTCACATAAATGAGTACTACAGCCAGGGATTTTTATTAATTTACTGTAACTGAGAAGTTTTATTTGCGAATCATATGTTCCTTCCCCCCCCACAGTAGAGCCCCAAAACAGGGAAAATTGTAAAGCATGAAAAGCTAACAGTTCAAAAACTGAAATGTATTTCAAAAGTATTCATGCCCCTTTGCTCAGTACTAAGTTGAACCAACTCTCGTAGCTATTATAAACAGTAGTCTTTTTGGATAAGCCTCTATTATATTTGTACGTGTGAGGGAACAACATTTGCCCACTCCTCCTTGCAAAATTCCACAAGGGTTAAGGTCAGGACTCTGACTGGGCCACTCAAGAAAATCAATTTTCTTCATTTGAAGTGGTGTGCTATGGGGCATTGTCCTGCTGAAAGATGAACTTCCTCCCCAGTTTAAGCTTTTCTGGCAGAGACTAACAGGTTTTATATCCAGGTTCTCTCTCTATTTAGCAGCATTCATCTTCCCTTCAAGCCTGAACAGATTTCCAGTCCCTGCTGCTGACAAGCCCAGAATCAGAATCAGGATCAGGTTTATTATCACTGGTATGTGTCATGAAATT
Organism: Mobula hypostoma; assembly: GCF_963921235.1. Lineage (NCBI taxonomy): Eukaryota > Metazoa > Chordata > Chondrichthyes > Myliobatiformes > Myliobatidae > Mobula > Mobula hypostoma. The sequence goes on along the minus strand of NC_086102.1, from coordinate 53,592,631 downwards.
TGTTAACTTAGCAGCATCAGCAGTTCAATGCAATGCATATGTGACCCTCGGGCTCAGCCAGCACGTGTCCATCTAGGGGAAGACAACTTCTGGCCCGCCAAACTGAGAAATCTCGTTTGTGTGGATGCTGTGTGATGTGTTGCTCGGTTACAAATCCGCACCGCAAGATATCAGACAGTACACCATATGCAATTAACTGACTGAACTTTATAAATCTTAATCTGAATATAGGGTTAGTAAAGAAAATAATAAGAAAAAGGGCCCATTTAAAGAGAAAAGTCAAAAGTGCACGTTGGAGCTCACAAATATGGCCATTTGTCAACCATCGACCTTCTCCGAGCATCGCCGACCTTCAGACCCTCGCTCTCGGTCCACTCCATCCAGTGGTCTTCCAGCTCTCTCCACACGCATCTTCCTTCTTCTCCTCTCACCAACCAAAGACTGCGAAAATCTCTCTTCCAGACTCAGAAGAAAGAACAACAGCATACCAAACCGTTATCTCTAGTCATAACCCAAACATTGCTGCTACAGAGAGACCATTACATTATCAGTGAAACCTTACAGCATGTTACACTCTCCCTCCACCAAATTTAGTCATGTCCTCATGACGTTGAGATAATTCGCCAACCCTTCCTACAAAACACAAAGCCCAATCTAGGTGTAAAAGGCAGTGACATTGCTCCCCAACACAATAGGGGTCACAGTCTGTTCCCCTGGTGCTACACAGGCCAACTTATCTGGGGTCTCCTAATTCTCTGAGACCTCCGCCTCCATCATCCAAATCTTCAGGTTCCGACACTACTGGGAATACTTCTGGTCTACCTGGTGAGGCCTCCCCCGACCTATCACTCGTGCCCACCTGCAACTCGGAGCCCTCTGTCCCGTGATCAAACCCTGCTTCCTCCCCTGCAGAGTCCTGCTACAACCCAGGATGCCCACAAAAAGCCCCACCCCCTCTTCATCTGTCTCAATGGGAGAAGGGCCGGGAGACTCTTCCTCAATCAATGGGGAGTTAGTAAAAGGCAGCATATACCCCACATCCAGGTCCTCATCCTCTGAATTAGTATCCCTCTCAGGGGTGGGGGCTGGCCTAACGTCACCTGTTGGGAGTCCGGTATTCACCCCGCGTTTCTGAAGAGTCCTCTTACTAGATGTAGGCTCCAAGTCGGGCTCTGGGTCTACTTGTACCTCTTGACCCAGGGGCAACCGGTTCCGATGGAGAATCTTGACAGGCCCATTACCATCCTCTGGTTTCACCGGAAAACTGGTAGGTTTGGCATCTGACTCTCCACCACATAGCGCGTAGCCGCCCAGCGGTCAGCCAACTTACGCTTTCCAGCTGGCCCCAAATTCCTTATGAGGACTCTGTCTCCCGGCTGGAGTTGAGAGAACCTCACCCTTTGATCATACCTCCTCTTATTCCCTTGATTCTGCTTGGCAACCACAACCCCAGCTAATTCATCAGCCCTTTTCGGCTCTCTTCCCATGTCAGACACATACTTCAGGATAAGTCTTCGGTGGCAAGTCACCCTTGTCAGTCCCATAACAAAGGTCAATGGGCAACCTCGCCTCACGCCCAAACATCAGATAATATGGCGAGTATCCAGTAGCTTCATTTCGTGTAAATGTGAACCAGATGCCAAATATATTGACTCCACTTGCTCTTCTTGCTGATCTCCAGGGTCCCAGGCATGTCTGGGAAGGTCCGATTAAACCTCTATGACTGGGGATCACCCTGCGGGTGATAGGGCATGGTCCATACATGCCCAGTAACTCATGGATGAGTCTGCTCTCGAAATCCCGTCCCTGATCGTGATGTATCTGCCTGGGGAGACCATAATAAATGAAATACTTCTCCCATAACACTTTTGCCACCGTGGACGCCGTCTGGTCCTTGGTAGGAAAAGCCTGAGCATATCTGGTGTAGTGGTCCGTGATGACTAAGACATTCGCCATGTTGCTGGCATTGGGTTCTATTGCCAGGAAATCCACACACACCAGGTCCAGAGGTCCCACACTCTGCAGGTGGGACAAGGGAGCTGCCCGTGTAGACAGTGTCTTCCACAGTATTCAGTGAACGCACAACTTGCAGTATTTTTCGACCTCCAACTTCATTCAGGGCTAGTAGAACTGGTCTCCAAGCAATCCATAGGTCTTTTCCACCCCCAAATGTCCAGAATCATCATGAAGTGACTTCAACGCAATCCTCCGATACTTGTCCAGCAGAACCAGCTGGCAATGCCGGGGTCAGTCTGGGGGTGATGTGACCTGGTATGAGATCTGGTTCTTCAACTCCAACCAAGGCCATTCACGCAGTAATGGAGGCACCGACGCATTTTTCGTCTTCTCCGCCTGAGCCCTGTCTCCCTTTTCAACCGCCACTCAAATGGCACCGAGGCCCGGACCATCTTGCTGAGCAGCGGCCACTTCCCCAGAATTCAATTCCGGCAGCTAATTGGTCTTCAGAGCAGTCAGGTTACAGTAAACTTGGGGGATGGCATCATCAGAAGCCCCCGATTGATTCACCACTCGATCCTGCCCCTCCTTTTCCTCTGCCTTCATGATGATGGCAAACTGACACATGGCATTCACCCCCAGGGCAGTAACGCTCTCCCACTCCTCGTCCCTGATGCCCCCGTCGGGACAAAGTGTCCGCATCAATGTTCCAGCTTCCCGACCGGTACTTCAGGCTGAAATCATAGGCAGACAACGCTGCCAACCACCGATGGCCTGTGGCATCCAGTTTCGCCGAGGTCAGGAAATAAGTTAGAGGATTGTTATCTGTCCTCTCAAACTTGGCCCCGTAGAGGTAATCACTCAGCTTATCCACCACCGCCCATTTTAACAACAGAAATTCCAACTTGTGAGTGGGATAGTTTTTCTCGGAGGGCGACAGACTCCAACTGACAAACGCAATGGTTCTCAACCCAGTGTCCTGATCCTGATACAGGAAGCCCTCCTGGCTGGCATCCGTGTGCAGTACATATGGCAATTGGGGGTCCGCAAAATCCAGCACTGGCACTTGGGTCAGCAGCTCCTTCAACGATTAAAAGGTCTCTTCACAGTTTACATCCCACCTCGGTCCAAAGGGCTCCGACGGGTTAAGGCACTCTCAACCCTCCTGTCCCTTTTTCCCCCTCCCTTTCTTCCCCAAGGGAGGGTAACCACACAGAGGCTGATTCAACAGGTAGCTCACTTTCGCATAGCCTTTCACGAACCTCCGATAGTAACCACAGAACCCGAGGAACGAGCGCAGAGCACTCACAGTTTGGGGTCATGGCCAAGTGGAAACTGCCTCTATCTTAGCTGGAAATGTAGCGACTCCATTCCATGAGACTATGTGCCCAACATAGCTAACAGACATCTTCCAGAACTGGCACTTGTCCAGGGAAAGTTTTAAACCTTGAGTTTTCAGGCAGCCCAGCACCTTCAGCAGCCTTGCTTCATGTTCTTCCAAGGTGGACCCAAACACTATGAGGTCATCCAGATACACCAATACCTCAAGCAACTTCATATCCTGGCCCCCCTCCCCCCCACCATTCTCTCCATGACTCACTGGAAGATTGGAGGAGCTCCCGATATGCCATGGGGCATCCTTTCGAACTGGAAAAATCCCAGGGGACATATAAAAGCCATCTTCTCTTTGTCAGCCTCACTCATGGGGATCTGGTAATATCCACGTCTCATATCCAGTACACTGAACCACTTCGCATCACTCAGACAGGCCAATGCGTCTTCGATCCTCGGGACCACTTACTGGTCAGGGACGGTGCGCCTGTTCAGAGTCCTATAGTCCACACACATCTGTACCTTCCCATTCCTCTTCCGGGCCACTACTATTGGGGACGCAAAGGGACTTTGGGACTCAGTCATGATCCCAGCTTCCTTCAACTTACACAAATGCTGCCGCACATCTTCCAAGTCTGCAGGGGCCAGTCACCACGACCTCTCTCTAACGGGGTGTCCTCGGTCACCCAGACAGCGTGACGAGTGCTCTTGGAACAACCCACATCGAACTTGTCAGTGGGAAAAACACCTTCCAGCTTCAGCATCTTCTCTACCAGCCTCCTTTTCCACACCACAGGCACCAGTGAGTCCCTGAAGTTGAATGACTCCGCTGTCAACTCCCCCCCCCCACCCACACTTTTTCAACAGTTTCTCTCCAGCGTGTCTCACAGGGACACTAGACATTACCGTCACCGGGAACAGATGCGCCAGGGGCATCCCCTGCTTGAAGGTGACCTCCCTCTTTGTAGTGTTCCTCACAGTCACTGCCATCCTGCTCACCTGTACAACCGAAGGCTTCTGCAGCTCGGGCCTCACCAGTACCCCAGCCGGAAATCCCGACTACCCCTTGAGGTCTTCCAGAGTGTCCACTAAGAGGGCCTTGCCCTCAGGCTCTCGGGAAATTTGGAGTCCCCATCACTCTTGCTACTTTCCCGGGCCGGACCACCAGTGGCTTTGACTGGGTGACCCACACAGTCCCTCATTTAAATTTGGTATCCGGCCCAATGCAGCCACGCACTTCCTCAAAAGCAGCACGGAACACCGGGTGCACAGACAATGTCCCCAGAAAGCTCTCGCCAGCCTTCTCCTTGCAGGCCCCCATGAGTTTCCTCACAGGAGGGGTGTTGGTTTCCACCAGAATTGAAACGCCACCCTTCTTAACCGTGTCCAGACAAACCAGCACTAAGGTATAAAGGACCTCAGACACTCCCACATCGGCCTCCAAGAACTCCAGCTTCAGTGACAAATAACCGTCATATGGATAATCACTGGCACTGAGACCCCAGATCCCCAGCGCCCTGAACAGTGTCAATGGAAGATGCTTCAGATACAGGTTGTAAAACAAATGATACAACAACGTGACCTGCGAGCCGGTGTCGAATATGGCTTTAGCATAAATACCCTCTATTTGTAGCGACACACTGGAGCATGGTCCCACTAAGCCTTCAGGAATAGGGTCTTTCACTTTCGGGGGTTCCTTGGTACATTGCTGGAACGTCTTCCCTCAGAGACACCAGGCCGTTGCCCCCCTGGGTCTCCTCTAAGTTTCCTGACACCTCTCCCAGCTTAGGCACCCAGGGGCTCACACTCCGAGGGGCTTCCCACTGCTCACATTCCCACCTGGTGGCCCCCCTCACCACAGTTATAGCAGATGATACCGGCCGCCCCACTTCTTGTGGAACGCTGGCCACCAGCAGCCCTCTTCATAGTCCGTCCCCTTGGGGGGTCCCCCTCTCTACTTGTCCTATTGTATGGGGGGGGGTCACCCCCGCTGTTAACACCCGGGGCATCTCAGTTCTCAGCTCTGCCACAATCTCCTTTGCTATTCTTCAGGTTGGGCTAGCCGTGGTCACTTCAGCACAAGGGGTTACTACCGAGGACTGTACCCTGCTGATGGAGCCCTCCCACGCCTCCGACGCCTTCTCCTCCTCCTGTACTTTTCTAATCAGCTCAACAAAGGAGTGAGGGGGGCACGTCCTACGGGACTGTCAGAGACCCCAAGTAATCATGTCCTTGACTGGGCGCCCTTGGCTATCTGGTCCATTCTTAACTTATCCACCTCAGCTGCCTAAATGACACCACCTCCCACTCCAACCCCCGCGCCGCAAATAATTTAGCTGCCTCCCTAGCTGAAAAATGTAAGCAGAAAGCTTCTCCCCCTTCTCCTGGCGCATGTTCTGAAACCCCACCATGAGCTCCAGAGGGCTCCCTGTCATTCCAAAAGCACTCTCCAATGCATCTAGATACTCGCCAAGAGTAGCAGAGGGTTGGCTAGTTTTCACAACTCTCAACACGTCAGCTGCCAGCCCCTTCAAGCCAACCAATGTCTGTCGCTTTACGTCATCGGAGCACTGCCACTCATCTAACAACTGAGGGGTCTACTCCACACAGGTCTCATACTCCTTTCCCCCCTCAGGGTTGGGCGTTATTCCAGAGAACATTCTTAGCTTCTGGTGGGGACCCTCTGCCTGTGCATTGGGCCACTTATTCGCCAAAGAGGTAAAGACTGATGCCAACTCAGAACTCTCACTCTTCACCGGGTGACAGGGACTAATTAGACATTCCAAACCCGACCGTTCTTTCCCCTCGCTCCTCAGAAACGATAGAACCCTGTCTTTGAAATCTCTGCCCCCTGCTACGGGAATCTCAACTTGTGACTCAGCCTGCTCGGCTCCCTTCTCCTCCCTGACAGTATGGACAGGAAATGGCCCCACCTCACCTAGGGCACCAATAGACACTGACAGTTCTACTACTATTACGTCAGTGCTAGTCTGAACTAAAACAAGGTCTGAACCCACCATTTTATCAAAACACCACGCTATGATCTCAACTTTGTCAATAGCTTTAACCGTACACAAAAATCAAATTAACAGTTCATCTGGGGTACAAATATCCAACCCACTCAACATGGACACATTATTTACCGGTAATCCCATGGAGGCACACCACCGCCCCACCCCAGCAGCATCCATTTAAACACACAGCCCACTGGTTCAATGCTCAGGGCAATCGATCCCAGACAAACCCCCACAATTGTGACCCTCAGACTCGGCCAGCAGGTGTCCATCTAGGGGAAGACAACTTCTGGCTCCACCAAACTGAGAAATCTTGTTTGTGTGGGTGCTGTGTGATGTATTGCTCAATTACAAATCCGCACCGCAAGATATCAGACAGTACACCATATGCAATTAACTGATTGAACTTTATAAATCTTAATCTGAATATAGGGTTGGTAAGGAAAATAATAATAAAAAGGGCCCATTTTAAAAGAAATGTCAAAAATGCACGTTGGAGCTCACAAATACAGCCTTTCGTTAACCATCGACCTCCTCCTTCGGACCCTCGCTCCCGGTCCACTCCGTCCGGTGGTCTTCCAGCTCTCTCCACACACATCTTCCTTCTTCTCCCCTCGCCGACCAAAGACCGCGAAAAGCTCTCTTCCAGACTCACAAGAAAGAACAGCAGCATTCCAAACTCCGTTATCTCTAGTTATAACCCAAACATTGCTGCTACAGAGAAACCATTATATCATCAGTGAACCCTTACAGCATATTACACAAGAAAAATAAATAAATAAATTACAGTATACACATATTGAATGGATTAAAAATAGTACAAAAAACCAGAAATAATATATATTAAATAAGTGGGGTAGTGTTCAAGGGTTCAAAGTCCATTTAGGAATTGGATGGCAGGGGGGAAGAAGCTGTTCCTGAATCGCTGAGTGTGTGCCTTCAGGCTTCTGTACCTCCTTCCTGATGGTAACAATGAGAAAAGGACATGCCCTGGGTGCTGGAGGTCCTTAATAATGGACGATTCTTTTCTGAAACACCGCACCTTGAAGATGTCCTGGGTACTTTGTAGGCTAATACCAAGATGAAGCCGACTAAATCTGCAACCATCTGCAGCTTCTTTCAGTCCTGTGCAGTAGCACCCACCCCCCACCCCCCCATACCAGACAGTGACGCAGCCTGTCAGAATGCTCTCCATGGTACATCTATAGAAGTTTTTGAGTGTATTTGTTGACATACCAAATCTCTTCAATCTCCTAATGAAGTATAGTCACTGTCTTGCCTTCTTTATAACTGCATCAATATGTTGGAACCAGGTTAAGTTCTCAGATAATCTTGACATCCAGGAACTTGAAACTGCTCGCTCTCTCCACTTCTGATCCCTCTATGAGGATTGGTATGTTTTCCTTCGTCTTACCCTTCCTGATGTCCACAATCAGCTCTTTCGTCTTACTGACGTTGAGTGCTAGCTTGTTACTGTGACACCACTGCACTAGTTGGTATATCTCGCTCTTGTACGACCTCGTCACCATCTGAGATTCTACCGATAATGGTTATATCATCAGCAAATTTACAGATGGTATTTGAGCTATGCCTAGCCACACAATCATGGGTACGGACAGAGTAGAGCTGTGGGCTAAGCACACCCCCTTCAGGTGCATCAGTGTTGATCATCAGTGAAGAGGAGATGTTATCACCAATCCATACAGATTGTGGTCTTCCGGTTAGGAAGTTAAGGATCCAATTGCAGAGGGAGGCACAGGGTGCCAGGTTCTGTAACTTCTCAATCAGGATTATGGGAATAATTGTATTAAATGCTGAGCTATAGTCAATGAACACCATCCTGACTTAGGTGTTTGTGTTGTCTAGGTGGTCTAAAGCTGTGTGAAGAGCCATTGAGATTGTGTCTGCTGTTGACCAATTATGGCGATAGGCAAATTACAATGGATCCAGTTCCTTGCTGAAGCAGGAGTTCAGTCTAGTCATGACCAACCTCAAAGCATTTCAACACTGTAGATGTGAGTGCTACTTGGCAATAGTCATTAAGGCAGCCCACATTATACTTCTTAGGCACCGGTATAATTGTTGCCCTTTCGAAGCAAGCGGGAACTTCTGCCCGAAGCAGTGAGAGGTTGAGCAAGCGGGAACTTCTGCCCGAAGCAGTGAGAGGTTGCTTCCCTGCAGCATGATGCTCCCTCCACCATACTTTACAGCAGGGATGGTGTTACCTGGCTGAAACACAGTATCAGATTTGTGTTGAGGCCAAAATGTTCCAGGCAAGTCTCAACTGAACACATGATCTTCTCCCACATCATTACAGTATATTTGAAATAATGCACTGAATATGCTTCTTCCTTGCCACTCTTCCATAAATACCCTTTTCGTGGAAGGATTTAGAGACAGTGGCGCCATTAACGTCACCTCCATTTGCAGCCACCGACTTCTGCAGTTCACTCAGAGCGACTGTTGTTGACACAGTAGCTTCTCTTCTCTGGTGACTAAATTTAGAAGCGAGGGAGCCTGACCTAGGTAGTGTGACTGTGGTTTCATGTTTTTTCCATGATATACTGCAATGTGCTCTGAGGTATGTTCAGCGCCTTTGAGATGGTCTTGTACCCTTCCCCAGATCTGTGTTTCTCTATTTTTATTTCCCTGACTTACATGTTCTTTTTTCTTCATTTTGAAAATCTACCATACCACTGATCCTTACAGAGAGAGGGGGTATTTACTCATGTGATCCTCTAGTTTTCTACATCAACAAATTGGGTGAGTTGGTAATATACAGTATTGCACCTGAGGGAAGTTAGCCCAGTAACTACAAATACTTTTTCAACCTCACAAATTTGGTGTTCAAGCTTTAGTAAATCATTGACAGGTTTTCAATTCTTTTGATTTGATATGATGCACAATGTTTTGTAGTTTAGCTCAAAAATCCTACTTCAATATAGTAGTTGTGGGAGCTGAATACTTTTTCAAGGCATTGTATATTTGTTCAAAATCACTCAGGGCCTTTTCAAAAACATTGAAATTATTTTTAAAGTGCTTCAGAATTAAATTATACACTTAAAAATGTTAAAACGTTTAACTTAATTTAAATCAAATAAAAAGCTTTACAAATATTTTCACCAGGTGCCCAGAATAGTCGTTAATCAAACGTGACTGGCTGAAGGGAATATAGGATCATCTGAGTTAATTACTAAGGAACATCTTCTCACTCTTAACTCTAGCCTAGATGGAAAGTTGAAATTAGCCACAGATTTTTATTGATCTGTGGACCAACAGTGGATTCAAGCAGAATTCAGCAATGTGGTATAGATACACTGTAGCCATTTACTGTCTCGATCATCACCCTCTACTGCATTCCTGACGGACTTGGCAAAAGGCTGAAAAGAAAGTAGGCAGAGAAGGGCAGCCTTGCACAACTCCAGATGTACTGGGTAGGTTTCCCTTTCCACTCCTTCATTTGGAGTGTAGTATTGATGTCTTTGTAGAGCAGTTGTATTCAGTTCTGGATTCCCTCCCTAAAGCCTATCATATACATGTGATATATTGTATCCAAGGCTTCTCCTGTCTTAGCTAATCAGACATGTCCATTAGTTTAGGCAGGTATCCCTGAATGATGCAAAGAAATTAAGAGATTTTCTTTCTGGATAAGGTGTACGTTCTGTCAGGATCAACTGCCTCAGTACTCAATGCCTTGTGCATAATTTTATAATTCTCATTCAACAGTGAGGTGGATTGCCTGTGCAAGGAGCTGACCGATCGGTCATTTCAGAAGGAAAACATAAGCTAACAATATTGCTGTGAGTTTGGAGATCATCTTGGCCAGATGGAGCAAGAATTACTTCCTTACAGGGCATTGGTAAAATAAGTACTATTTTATGATAAAATGATTGTTACATTACTGATAATAGGCTTTTTTTTCCAAAATTAACTAAATGTAGATCTTCCAGTTGGTGTGATGAGATTCAAATTCATGCCTCCAGATCAGTAGATTTTCTCCACAATTAATAGTCCAGCTATATAATCTATAATATTCTGAGTCAAGGATACATAAACTAAATCCTGTGTACTGACAGACACCGAGTAAACTGGTGTTTCTAAAGCAGAGACTAAAATTACTCCAGGGCTCTGTAAGGGTCCATTTGTAAATTAATAAAAGTTAAGGCACTCAATGCTATGATAAGATAAAGAATCTTAATGAAAATAATAACATTGTACTTAATGGTGGAGGTCCTCATGAGTATTAATTGACAAAATTTAACCAGGTCAGAAACCAAAGGCATATGGTATGAGTTGGGTGCTATGTGAGAATGGTGTTAATAATCTAGAATTCCTGCTGGCATGATTTTCCTTTTATCTAACTTTACTATTAAATCACTTAACTAAGGTTATAGGTGAGCGGGTCAGTCTGAGTCATTGAATCATTATCCCACTCCATCATACATAAATAGATCTAATCACCTAAGATTGAGGTACTCATAACACAAAGGGCAAAGCAAAATGTGAGCTTTTATCAGATCTCAACAACTGAAAGAGATTATTTTATAATACACCATTTTAAACATGGTGCAACTGCAATTTTGGAAAAAGTTCTTGCTTTTTGAACATTATTCAATTATTACATTTTCAAGCAGCAGTGTCAAGGGTCCTGACTGATAGTAACAGCCAAAAAGATAATAGATAATGGACAGAATTTCACTTACAACTATTTATTTTGTGCCAAAAAATTAGCAGTCAGGAGCTGAATTACATTAAGATTGAGATTCCTGATGTCTCTTCAATATTGTTGTCTATAAGCCATGAGGGCAATTGACTCATTACAACTTCAGGAATAGCTCAATGATTTAAAGCCAGAATCATCTCAGCAGTCTTATTCCGTCAGCATCAGATTTCATTTATTTGCCAATTTGCCAAAATCCTCAAATCTAATGACATCCACTGGTTAACAATTTGCTCTATTGTTTCCAAATGCTTGTACTTCCTACTGTGGATGAAGTAATGTATTTGAGATAGGTAGGGGTTATCGAAATATTGCAAGCATTTATCACGGTTAAATATTGAGGTGGGAGAAATGGCAAGAAGCAGTGATCATTTTGTTGGAATGATGTAGCTCTCAAGACTTATATAAGTGCTCCATTTGGAAATTTTAAGGCATTGTTAAAGAACTTCATAAAGTGAGAGATCTAATAGTTGTATGGAAGCAGAAAACAATAAAACTTTCTGCAAGATGTATGGCAAAGAAAATGTAAAGTACAAGGTTGTCTTTGACTATCAGCACTAATAGTGTATATATTCTCTGGAAATATATTCTGCTGCATTGACATTGATATCAATATAGCTGAGTATATTGGAAATGCATGTGTAGAGGTTAGGACAACCATTAGTGAACAGTTGTATGTGTCCACAAAAATTAGTCTCAGGTGCTGGAGGAAGGAGGTGTTAGTGGATCTGAATGCAATACACCTCTTTCTTTTAAGCGCAGACCAATGCCAAAAAATGTATAGCTGATGAGTTTAAGAGATGCATGGATGAGGAAGAGCAAGCTGAAGTCAAATTCAAAAGCCAGGTTTATTGTTAAATGCACAAGTACATATATGCAGAGGTGCAACAAAAAATCTTACTTGCAGTAGCATCGAAGGCACAGATAAAGGCATCCGTTAGTCTTGCGAGACCACGGATCTGTACCTGGAAATTCTTCACTCTCCAGGGCGCAGGCCTGGGCAAGGTTGTATGGAAGACCGGCAGTTGCCCATGCTGCAAGTCTCCCCTCTCCACGACACCGACGTTGTCTAAGGGAAGGGCAAGGGCCGATACAGCTTGGCACCAGTGTCGTCGCAGAGCACTGTGTGGTTAAGTGCCTTGCTCAAGGATACAACACGCTACCTCAGCTGGGGCTCAAACTCACAACCTTCAGTAGCATCAAAGGCACATAGCATCATATAAGCAGTATTCACAGAAAAAAATCAACATAATTATACATAATTTTTACAAGGAAATAAAAACAAGTCCAATTTAGTGCAAAATGGTCAAAGTAGTCAGTGTTTGCTAAACTGTAGTGATAATGATACAGCATTTAATGTTGAGTGTACCTACTGATGCAGATTAGTAGGCTGACCAGTTTGCTTCTGATTGCTGGATTTTATCTAAATCTGCATTAACAACTCTACAGTTCAGAGTGATTTGCACTCTTTATTTGGTCACTACTGAAGATGATAGTTCGGGTCAATCTATATGGAAGAAAAAAGGATACAGTACAGCTTTAGGGAAGGAATATAACAGTTTTAAATACTTACTGAATATAGAGTCTCTTACAAAGTATAAAATGCTTCATGAATGAACAGAGGGTAAAAACGAAAATAATGGCAGTCCAAGGTTTTACCTGTTAAATTTGATGATCTTTTTAGGTTTCTTTTTCTCATTAAAAATACCCTGGGAAGTTTTAATGAATGGTTTTCGCTGTTGTTAAGAATCCAGAGAAACAGACATATTAGTTAAATAATTCTATCGTAACTGCAGCTTTACACCACAATAGAAGCCAGACATATCCCTGTCTCACATTGAAGGCTATTCTTTCCCATATCCATCAAAAGCATTCTGTGTTGAGGCAGCTTGTCATTGCTTTGTGTAGCATGCCCATTACTTGTGCTCCCAAGATGGCCTGCGCTGTCCCAGAAATGAATTGAAGTGCTAATATCAGCTGATGATGACAAATTGCTGAGGCCCATCACATACTATGGAAACTAGGCTATGGGAATGTTATTAGGATTCAATAGCAATAAGGCTATTCCTCCCATAACCTGTTCAGAATGAATCATAGTGTAAGCCAGGACTAATGCATGTCAAATGAGATATATTCCAATGATGAATTGAGATACAGCTTGTGCTCACAAATATGGAGAATATTTTCCTATAAAACAACCCTAATGGTTCAGTAAATTTATCTAGTAAGCAACTGAACCATGTTTCTTAGATTTGCCCCAGACCTGTGTTCAGTGAGCTGATGTGTATCAGTGTAACAATGACATTACTAAAACATGACCTGCTGAATTTGGTCTTCATATATCAAAGTATTGGTTACAGGAGTTGGAATGTTATGTTGAAATTGTACAAGACATTGGTGAGGCCTAATTTGGAGTATTATGTCCAGTTCTGGTCAACTAACTGCAAGAAATGTATCAATAAGATTGAAGGAGAAAATTTACAGGAATATTACCGAGACTTGAGAATCTGAATCATAGGGAAAGGTTGAATACGTTAGGATTTTATTCCCTGGAGCATTAAGAGAATGAGGTGTGATTTGATAGAGGTATATACAATTATGAGTGGTACAGATAGTGAAAATTCTACCTGCATTTACCCTAAGGTTGTGTGAAACTAGAACTAGAGGTCATGGATTCAGTGCGAAAGGTAGAATGTTTAAAGGGAACATGAGGGGGATCCTTCATCACTCAGTGCGTGGAACGAGCTGTCAGCGTAAATCGTGGATACAGGTGCTATTTCAACATTTAAGGGAAACTTGAATAAGTACATGGAAGGGAGAGAAGAGCAGGGCTATATTCCAGCTGCAGGTTGATGCGACTGTGCAGACTAACAGTTCAGCATGGACTAGATGGGCTGAATGGCCTGTTTCTCTGCTGTAGTGCTCTATGACTCTATAACTACATGAAAAATATAGTATATTAGAAAAATATAAAAGCTTGCATTTCTTTCCAGAGTAACATCATTATTAAGAATGCTTTAAAAAAAAGCAGCCTGCTGGATACAATAAATTTCTTCGTCAAATTTTAATGTACAGAATACAACTACTTTTCAAGAATCAGATGATTTACTCTTTGTCAAGTCAAAACAAGATTATGCACATTTATTTAGTTACTAAGACACCCAGTGTGGAATAGGCCCTTCTAGCCATGCTGCCAGCAACTCAGCAATATAACCCCGGCCTAATCATGGGACAATTTACAATGTCCAATTACCCTACTAACTGGTACATCTTTGGACTGTGGGAGGGAACTGCAGCACATGCTTTGCATGGGGAGGACGTACAAACTCCTTACAGAGGACGCCAGGATTGAACTCCAAACTCCAACACCACAAGCTGTAATGGCATCCCACTAACTCCTATGCTATCATGGCACCCTTTGCACAAGTATGGTGAGGAACAGATACCATGAAAAGCTTGTTGTAGGACAGACACATAGGTTCAGATATAGGTTCCTTGTCTCTCCAATGCCATTTCAGTGTTTGCTTGTTAAAAGCTGCAAGTTGGTTGAAAAAGTTTCTTTTTAACAGAGATGGCAAGTTGAAATCTAGTTCCAGAGTTGAATTCATATTGGCTTCTTATTCATCCCCAAATATAATCCTTGCACTGGTGGTGACTGTGGTTTAAGGTTTTAACAGCCTAAGCTCTGAAATTTATTTGCAAACTTTTCTGTCTCGTATTCCTTAATAGGCTGACAAAATAAACATTTTGTAAAATAAACATTTACCAGTTGGATTTCACCAATGGACAGATAGGTAGCATGCAAATCTTCATTTAGCGAAGTTAATTGCAAATTGACCATCAGATATGAAAGGGAATCACTGTTGGACCTCAGATCAGTATCGGAAAGGATAGAACCCCAGTGTATGCAGGGGCTGAGCTCTATTAAACTGCATGGCCAGCTCTAGGATTGCTTGGAGCTGTGTGAAGTAACACATGAATCTGGATCACACATGAAGACTGCACCAGACTCTGAATTACTGCTCAACATTATAGTATATTTCTTCTATAAATGACAATACACAGATCACTAACTCATTTCAAGTTCAAAATCCAATACAAGGTAAATTGCAATTCTTGCAATTATCCGTGTAATAAGAAAATGCTACAAACACACTGAAGGCACTTCTGCTAACATTTTCCACTTGTTATTCAAACAAAATTATAATTACTAAAGAATGAATAAAGACTTTTCTACTCTACTGTATGCTGCCAATGATAAGGATTCCTAATCCAAATTATTTGGAAGGTTCGTTCAAGTATTTCCACATATCAGTCTCTGGGGGAGAAAAAGAAAACGAGACCATACATGACTGGCTGGATAAGGAGAGTGTGAAAAGGGATATAAAGACATCATATGCTTTGTGTCAGTCTTATTCTGTGCAACATTTTTATATATTGTAAAAGGGGTTTAATTTTCTATTTCACATACCTGACCTGTTCCAGAGTGGTACTGACAAATTAGTGGTAGTTCTGAGCATGTCCAACAAGCATTGGACCAAGTTTCTACAGAGTCATAGAATTAGTATTATTATTTCCAATGCAACATTAAACCTCCATATTTGATGCTAACCCCTATTGACAGCAATGGATCTGGGGTTGAGAGGGTAAACAGCTTCAAGTTCCTCGGCATCCACATTACCAAGGACCTCACGTGGTCTGTACACACCAGCTGTGTGGTGAAAAATGCACAACAGCGCCACTTCCACCTCAGACGGTTGAGGAAGTTTGGTATGGGGCCCCAAATCCTAGGAAGTTTCTACAGGGGAATAATTGAGAGCTTCCTGACTGGCTGTGTCACTGCCTGGTATGGGAACAGTACCTCCCTTAATCGCAGGATTCTGCAGAGTGGTGCGGACGGCTCAGCGCATCTGTAGTCGTGAACGTCCCATGATTCAGGACATTTACAAGGACAGGTGTGTAAAAAGGGCCCGTAGGATCATTGGGGACCCAAGCCATCTCAACTACGATCTATTCCAGCTGCTACCATCCGGGAAGCAGTACCGCAGCATAAGAGCCAGGACCAACTTCTTCTGGGACAGCTTCTTCCACCAGGTCATCAGACTGATTAACTCACGGTGATTTGAGTGTACTCTATATTACATTGACTGTTCTATTTATTACAGATTACTATGATTGCACATGGCACATTTAGATGGAGACATAACATAAAGATTTTTACTCATGTATGTGAAGGTTGTAAGAAATAAAGTCAATTCAATTCAAGTTTAGTTCAGCTGCAACACCCAGATTAAAAAAGGTGGCATTATTTCCTCAGGTACAGGATTTGAAAAGGGTGGGACACAGCCACAATGACCTCCTGGAAAAATCTGAAGTTATTGATATCTTCTGTCTGCATCAATAAATAGGGGTCTTTACTATTTGTTAATATGAACTAATATGTTAATATTAACAACTTTGTTAATATTTGTTTACTATGTAGCTAACAAGCCTGATAGAGTTCTTTGACGAGGTGACCAGGCATATAGATGAGGGTAGTGCAGTGGATGTGATCTACATGAATTTTAGTAAGGTATTTGACAAGGTTCCACATGGTTGGCTTATTCAGAAAGTCAGAAGGCATGGGATCCAGGGAAGTTTGGCCAGATGGAATCAGAATTTGCTTGCCTGCAGAAAGCAGAGGGTTGTGGTGGAGGCAGTACATTCGGATTGGTGAGTTGTGACTAGTGGTGTCCCTCAAGGATCGGTTCTGGGACCTCTACTTTTCGTGGCTTTTATTAATAATGACCTGGATGTGGGGATAGAAGGGTGGGTTGGCAAGTTTGCAGACGACACAAAGGTTGGTGGTGTTGTGGATAGTGTAGAGGATTGTCGAAGATTGCAGAGAGACATCGATAGGATGCAGAAGTGGGTTGAGAAGTGGCAGATGGAGTTCAACCTAGAGAAGTGTGAGGTGGTATACTTTGGAAGGGCAAACTCCAAGGCAGATTACAAAGTAAATGGCAGGATACTTGGTAATGTGGAGGAGCAGAGGGATCTGGGGGTACATGTCCCCAGATCCCTGAAAGTTGCCTCACAGGTAGAGAGGGTAGTTAAAAAAGCTTATGGAGCGTTAGCTTTCATAGTCGAGGGATAGAGTTTAAGAATCGCGGGGTAATGATGCAGCTCTATAAAACTCTGGTTAGGCCACACTTGGAGTACTGTGTCCAGTTCTGGTCGCCTCACTATAGGAAGGATGTGGAAGCATTGGAAAGGGTACACAGGAGATTTATCAGGATGCTGCGTGGTTTAGAGAGTATGCATTATGATCAGAGATTAAGGGAGCTAGGGCTTTACTCTCTGGAGAGAAGGAGAATGAGAGGAGACATGATAGAGGTATACAAGATATTAAGAGGAATAGGTAGAGTGGACAGCCTCTTCCCCAGGGCACCACTGCACAATACAAGAGTACATGGCTTTAATGTAAGGGGCGGGAAGTTTAAGGGGGATACTAGAGGAAGGTTTTTTACTCAGAGAGTGGTTGGTGTGTGGAATGCATTGCCTGAGTCAGTGGTGGAGGCAGACTGACTAGTGAAATTTAAGAGACTACTAGACAGGTATATGGAGGAATTTAAGGTGGGGGGTTATGCGGGAGGCAGGGTTTAAGGGTTGGCACAACATTGTGGGCCGAAGGGCCTGTATTGTGCTGTACTATTCTGTGTTCTATTAATGAAATGTACAAAAGTAATTGTGTGGAGAAACTGTATAAAATTTTTTATGATTATATTTTCCTTTCGCTAAATGGTGAAGATGGGACAAGCATATTGAATAGTAACAGAATCATCTCTCTTCAGTGCCCAAAGTAAATCACCAGTTCAAAAATGAATGCTGTAGTATTACAACAGAGAAAGGAAGCCTTTTCTCCAGAGATGGTAAAGTGTGTGTTCTTGATTTTTTTTCTCTGGGAAATTGATGATATTTTGTCACTCCAGGTGGTTAACTAAATGCATTGCTGGTGGTATGAAAACTAAGAGTTAAAAAAGAAATTAAAGACTAACCTAATTTACACCTTTTCTTCTTACCAGATAACAC
This sequence comes from Mobula hypostoma, assembly GCF_963921235.1. Taxonomy (NCBI): domain Eukaryota; kingdom Metazoa; phylum Chordata; class Chondrichthyes; order Myliobatiformes; family Myliobatidae; genus Mobula; species Mobula hypostoma. The sequence goes on along the minus strand of NC_086102.1, from coordinate 53,574,538 downwards.
TGACATGGCATTTAGCACTAACAAAAAGAACTGCTCAAATTAATAGCAATATTTAAAGACGTTTATTCAGAGCCTCTTCCTGACTTTGAATATTGATTATTTCCTGAACGTATTGTTTGTGATTTTGAGATTTGTAAATTGAAATTGAAAGTGAAAAAAATTCTCATACACACATATCCTATTTACTCATTTCTAAGTATTCTTTGTAGATGCATTCAGCTTTCTTTGAATTACCAAATTATTTGCAGTTGTAAAATAATGCACAAAATCCCTCCTCTTTTGCTAGTTCTGTTTCTTTACTAACATGAATTTATTACCGTTAATGTGTATGAATATAAATATATTAAATATTCACAGATTTCCTTTAAATAGTTTCCACATTTACACAAACCATTATCAAAATTCAAAATAGCTCCTTACTTTAAAATGTTGAATAATGGTTTACAAAGTATTGTTGGCAGAATTTTAGGTTTGATGTCAGTTGTATTTAATTAAATTTATGAGTTAATCGGCACAGTAACATAAAACTGAAGCTACCTGCAGTAGTAACCCCTTGACCATTTGAGCTTGCTCTGCTATTCAATACAATCATGGCTCAGCATCCAATTTCTGTGTCTTGTTCCTAGCTTTCTCTCCATATTTCTTAATCCTTTAACTCTAAGAAATACAGTACATCTAATTCCTCCTTGAATATTTAATTATTTTCTTTCAACAGCTTTTTCTGATGGAAAGTTCCACAGGTTTACCACCCTCATGGTGAAGTAAATCAGGGGTCCCCAACCTTTTCTGCATTGCGGACCGGTTTAATATTGACAATATTCTTGCGGACTGGCCGACCGGGGGGTGGGGGGTGGGGGAGGGTTGCCAACGGACAAGAGTAGCAGTCAAATGCGTTGTTTATCCAAAAAGACTACAATGGCCATGAAGCCTTGCGTGGGCACCAGTGCGCATGCGCGTCGTGACCTGCCGATTCCCGCCCCGCCCGCCCCCACGAGCAAATCCTTTTTGGCGATTCTGTTCGTGGGGGTGGGTGTTAATCACTACTGGAATATAGGCGATAAGTGGGTAATACACTCAATTTTGTTTCTAAAAGGGCTTATCTAACGAATTTAATATTAAACACACAGCACATATTTTCCTCGCATGAATACAGTGATAAGTCAATTATCAGGGGAGGACAGGGGAGCTTGAAGTGTTGAACGAACTTCCAGTAGAAGTGGTAGAGGCAAGTTCGATATTATCATTTAAAGAAAAATTGGACAGGTATATGGACAGGAAAGGAATGGAAGGTTATGGGCTGTGTGCAGGTCGGCGGGACTAGGTGAGAGTAGCGTTCGGCACGGACTAGAAGGGCCGAGATAGCCTGTTTCCGTGCTGTAATTGTTATAGGGTCACTTATAAGTCAATAGCATCATAACATTTTAAGTAACATTTGGATATTAAACACACAGCACATATTTTCCCCGTATAAATATATAAAATCATTGCAACACACCAATATCGCTGAATCAGTGGGAGCCCTGGGCTTGTTTCACTGCAACATCACGGTCCTATCGAGGGGTGATGGGAAGACAGCGATACTCGAAGGGGGTTCCCTATGTCCAGTCTATTCCGTAATTTAGTTTTCGTTGCATTCATTGCAGAAAACTCCGCTTCGCAGAAAAATGTTGGAAATGAAAGCAACGCTTTCAGTGCTTTTGTAGCTATCTCAGGATATTTAGCCTTGACTTTGATCCAAAATGCCGACAGAGATGTTATGTCAAACGTACTTTTCACCCTGTCGTCATTTACAAGCTCGAGGAGTTGATCTCCTTCCCACCCTGACACGGATGACACGCGGGTCACGACCTCGCGTGCGTAATGGCTGATCAGTGGCCGTGACAGGGAATGAAGAACGGTGCAGCTGAATCATATCGCTTCCCCACGGCCCGGTGGTTGGGGACCGCTGCAGTAAATTGTCAGTAAATTTTCCTCAGCTCTACATTGTGACTCCTGGTCCTGGACTACCCTGCCATCAGCAACATCCTTCCTGCATCTAACCTGTCTAGTCCTGTTAGTATTTGTAAAATTTCCCTCTCAAACAGCTAAATTCTGAGAATGTAAGCCCAATTGACCACCTCTCTTCATACATCAGTCCTGCCGTCCTAGGAATTAGTCTGGCGACTTTTGCTAAAACTCCCTCCACAGCAAAAACAACCTTCTTCAGATAAAATCCAAAACTGAACTCAATACTCAAGGTCGACACGACAATACTCAAGATCTCCCAGTGGGCACACATTTTAATTCCACATCCCATTCCCATTCTGACATGGCTATCCACGGTCTCCTCTACTGTAAAGATGAAGCCACACTCAGGTTGGAGGAACAACACCTGATATTTTGTCTGGGTAGCCTCCAACCTGATGGCATGAACATTAATTTCTCTAACTTCCGCTAATGCCCCACCTCCCCCTCGTACCCCATCCGTTATTTATATACACACATTCTTTCTCTCACTCTCCTTTTTCTCCCTCTGACTATACCCCTTGCCCATCCTCTGGGCTCCCCCCCTCCCCCTTTTCTTTCTCCCTGGGCCTCCTGTCCCATGATCCTCTCATACCTCTTTTGCCAATCACCTGTCCAGCTCTTGGCTCCGTCCCTCCCCCTCCTGTCTTCTCCTATCATTTTGGATCTCCCCCTCCCCCTCCCACTTCTAAATCTCTTACTAGCTCTTTCTTCAGTTAGTCCTGACGAAGGGTTTCGGCCTGAAATGTCAACTGTACCTCTTCCTAGAGATGCTGCCTGGCCTGCTGCATTCACCAGCAACTTTGATGTGTGTTGCCTCAATACTCAAGGTACTTCCTTAACAAAGCCCTATATAAATGAAACAAGATATCCATGCTCCTCTCTACTTTTTAAATATTAGGGTAATGTCAGCTTTTTCTCCAATCCGATGGAATGACTCCAAAGTTCAAAAAAAGTTGGAAAATACCCACAATTTTTAGGGCTACTCCTTCAAGCACCATGGGATGCAGAATACAAGTGTCCTCCACTTTTTGAATGTTCACTTTACGAAACCTCGCTGTTTCGAAAGACCTACATTAGCTACCTGTTTTCGCTAACAGAAGGTGTTTTCACTGATACGAAAAAAGGTAGTGCACCCCGAGCAGCCAAGCTCCTCACCTGGAACTACATTCCAGCCAGCATTGCTTAAACACGTGCCTGTGAGCAGCCGTTTCTGCCTAGAGCGCTTGCATGAGATTTTCGCTAAGGTGGACAGTGCGGCAATGATTGTAGAAAAGTATTTCTCCTTTATATAGGCTGTACATTTATCATATCATTCCTGCTTTTAGTATATGTTACTGTTATTTTAGGTTTTATGTGTTATTTGGCATGATTTGGTAGGTTATTTTTTGGGTCTGCGAACGGTCACAAATTTTTCCCATATAAATAAATGGCAATTGCTTTTTCACTTTACGACGTTCCTGCTTACGAACTGTTTCATAAGAACGCTCTACCTTCGGATGGCGGGGGAAACCTGTATTAGGCTTCAGGAAATTACTGATCTTTGCATTACCTGGAATCTCATTAACTGTAAATGACAATTCTGGTATTCCACACAATTTCTATCATGATTTTCAGCAAAATAACACCAGAACTACTTCAGGCACAAAACAACATATTTTACAAAATAGTAAAATAGTACCATATTCTGTAATTTATCATAAGTTAACAATCTTTTCTTGTTAAATAATTACAAAAAATTATTAATTCTGTAAATCATTCACATCTGAAAAATTTAATTTTATTAATGTATACAATTATTTGAGGCAATTTTTAAAATTTCTGCAAGTTAACAAAAGTCTTAAATTAGCTCAGCCTATTATATTATCATCACGCATATCCATCTTTTGAGCTCATACCTCGATTTCAAGTCAATGTGTCTTCCATAATTTGCTGACATACATTGGGCCCCAAGTTTTATCCTTTTCAGGCACAACTAACAGTCCATGCTGTACACCTTCAGCAAATGTAAAGCTATGAACAAGGGAACATGCCAAGTCTGTTAAATCCACAGTCTGAACGTTGTCACAAGAATTCAGGAGAGAGGCCACAACATCATCATTTTCTGCTCGAGATAGTGTACACGTAGAATAAACCATTGTCCCTCCAGGACACAACGCCTCAAGAGCTGACCTGCAAGTCACCAGTAAAAGGTTACGTCACGTAAGTTATGTCAAATGCATAATAGAAATTGAAAAAAAACATTATTTTTGTCATTATACAATATCTTTAGATAAAGAGTTCTCTCTATTGGGACATTCTAAAATGTGTTTCAAGTCATGCCATAGTACATCTCAATCATTCTGGCTCTATCAATATTAAACCACAGGTAGATATACTGAATCAGTTTGGAAGTAAATATATATATTTTAATATCAAGCGAACTTAGAGTTGGTGTCAGTAATAAACTAGAAAATTTAGAAGACGTTTCATTTTAAAGATTTTTCCCCAAATGAAGTTAACATTGCGAGCCTATGCCATATACAAGTTTCACAACTGTGCATTGCTAGCTGTTGTCTAATGAAAGTAATCCATCAAGAAGAAAATTGTGGTTTCAGTTCTTCTGGATTATTTTTAGAACATCTTTTTTATATTTGCATAATTTTTACCATGCATTGCCTAATTAAGGGCTTAACAATTTAAAATAAACAGATTAATATCAACTGCTGATCAATGTGAAAAATGTAGACTTAAGGAAATGAAATGTATTAAGTAGCACAAGAAACATAAACAAGAGATATATACCGCATGTTTACAATTTTAGGTCAACCTTCTAATAAACATGCATGGGCTTCTTAATAGCATTTTTCAATCCAGTTTAAGCATTCCAATTGTGGAGCCTGAATAACCATTGTTGCTTGGATGTAAATGAAACAAACCTTTAAATTTTATTTGACTTTTGAAGCAATGGCTGTGTTACTAACTCTGTTAGATACACATCAGTTTAGAATACAAAATTAATTACCATTAAAGTACTTCAGCATGCTAAAGACATAGGACTTGACATGTAACAACATGTAACATATCAACCAATGGAAAAAGTTTATATGCAATTAATTCCATTATTAATATTAACAATAAAATGGCAATCAACTGAAATAAATCGCAAAGTTAACTATTCTACCAGACAGTGTGGTATTTGGAATTTTGCAGTACGTAGCTCTCCACATAAATCTCCTTCTAAATTAGTTTCTGGAATTGTGAGTTGCTGAAAACAACCAATTAAGCAAAAAGGAGCTGATTCAATAAGGGTATCACATTATGTACTGAAAACTAGTTTCCAGTAAAGGGTAAACAACAAACAACAGGAATTCTGCAGATGCTGGAAATTCAAGCAACACATGTCAAAGTTGCTGGTGAACGCAGCAGGCCAGGCAGCATCTCTGTACCTCTTCCTAGAGATGCTGCCTGGCCTGCTGCGTTCACCAGCAACTTTGATGTGTGTTGTTCCAGTAAAGGGTGACTGTGTCAGCATCACTGTTAAGCATGTATTAGGATGAAGTAATAAATGCGTTGTAGGTGACAAATTTTCAGTTAACAAAATACACAAATGTAGCAAAACATTCACTTCAAATAGTATGTGCTGCAGCAAACAAGTTTATTTTGATGATTTTAAAAATCGTATAAATGTGAGCAAATAGTTTTGGTAACACATTTTAACGGAGCAGTCACTTGGTTAAATTTTGTCCACATTATTACCACTGTATCTGAAAAATAGAGCTACTTTTGTACAATTTATAAAGCATGATCATTCATGTTACAAAAGCTGGAAAAGTTTCATAGTTTAATAAGACACTTCGTTAGGAAATTGTTTTATTTTGCTTACTCTGATTGTTATTTTCATTGATTACAAAACACTTCTGAAGAATTGGTATTTGAATTTTAGCTATCATATTTTATCTTTTCAGGTCCCTGATTGGGCACAAACGCATTGCAGAAAGTAGTTTCTGAAACAATGTGATGTATTATTACAGTTGATATCCAAAGTATACCAATAAGTACTGTCAGAATAGTGCCAATTCAATGTAATTGAATGCAGACATCCCACCTCTCCTGGAAGTCCCGGGAGTCTGCCACATATCGATAGTGGCTCCCTGACGCCCGGAAGTTATATACAATATCCTGGAAATAGATTTTTTTGAGAGGGAGAGGGAGAGCGAGCATCCTGATTGGTCTCTCTTCGTGCTAAGAATGGTTCCCAACCACCAGGCCACCAGGAAACAATATGATTTGGCGATGTGAAATGATATGAGTCAGCTGCACCTTCCTCATTCTCTGTCATGCACTGTTGAACTTAAAGCACGCGAGGTCATCAGTGACCCGAGACGTGCAAAGGAATGGGTCCGTGACCCATTTGTGAATGTCCCCGGTGAATCGTCCATGTCAGCGCGGGAAGAAGATCAACTCCTCGAGCTTGAAAATGATGATGGGCTGAAAAGTATGTTTGATATAACATCTCTGCCGGCATTCTGGATCAAAGACAAGGCTGAATATCCTGAGATAGCCACGAAAGCACTGAAAACGTTGCTTCCATTTCCAACATATCTCTGTGAAGCGGAGTTTTCTGCAATGAATGCAACGAAAACTAAATTGCGGAATAGACTGGACAGAAGGAACCCCTTCAAGTATCGCTGTCTCCCAACACTCCTCGATAGGACCGTGCTATTGCAGGAAAACAAGCCCAGGGCTCCCACTGATTCAGCAATATTGGTGTGTTGCAATGATTTTATATGTTCATGTGGGGAAAATACGTGCTGTGTGTTTAATATCCAAATGTTACTTGAAATGTTATGATGCGATTAACTTATCACCTATATTCCGGTTGTGATTAACACCCCCGCCCCCGGTCCGTAAGAATATTGTCAACATTAAACCAGCCTGCGGTGCAAAAATGATTGCAGACCCCTGCTAAGTAGACCTATCAGTTTTTTCTCTGGGCGGGCTTTACAGTTGACCTCAAAAATAATGACAATGTTGCTCACTGCACTGTTTGCAACAGTAATTTTTCTATTGCCCATGGTGGGTTAAAATGTAAAAGACATGTTGAGGTGAGTTTAACAGGCATCATTCGTTCATTAGCATAGCTAACATTATTTAAACTAGTTGGCTGCCTGCTAAGGAGCTACGCTATTGATGTTCTACTTGATGAGGCCAAACTCCCTGTAGACTTGCTTTAAGTTGTAATAGAATAAACATGATAATATAAGTACATATTTTAATGTCACATTTTCTGCATATACCCAACTTGGTTTACAGATAAGACAAAATCACTAAACAAAGTATTACATACACCCTTGGAGGTCGACCGAGGGGTGGGCGGGGGGGATATGGGGTTGTGGGGGGCTGTGGTGCTACCTCCCTGAAATGAGTTTTTGCAGGGTGGGATGTCTGTGAATGGTTGATCTATTGTTTGATTCATAAGAGCATTCAGCCAAAATGGAATTATTTATATTTGAGGGTACCATCTTTCAATAGTCAAATAATCAGCCACTGCCTGGACCTCCAAGATTCTTTTCCCCGCTCTCAAATTGTTGACTGCTATATCTGACCAAACATTCTTTTCAGATACACAAGTGAAAAAATTCTACTTTTGATGGTTAGTGTCAATCATTGTCACAGCAGTGGACCGACTGCCATGATTTTTGGCAACAGATCTTCAAATATAACTGTAACTGACAGCAGACAGTATCCAATTTGCCATAAAGTTGGATATACATTCCTTCAAAGAGTATTATTCCAACAGTCATATTTTATACGTAAAAACTATTGCTGTCATTGAGTATCTGCTATTTCTAAATGTTTATTGTTTTAAAATGATTATGAACTAAGTTGGTTTTGTTTTTTTATCTTTAGAATTATTGGTTAGAATATCTCTCTGATCAACAGTGCCACCTCATGGAAATGTGCAGAATTTGGATACAAACTCAGAGCAATTAAAATTTGATCCCTAGAAACCCAAATTCAGAGGCTGTATCACACCTCTAACATAACCAAGTATTACATTTTGCCTGTACAGGTTTTCAAATCTTCTGCAGAATAGATTTAATTTTACTGGGGGAAAACTGAAATGGTAATTCCCTTATTCACTCTTCCTTCAGTTAGTCCTGACGAAGGGTCTCGGCCTGAAACGTCGACTGCGCCTCTTCCTATAGATGCTGCCTGGCCTGCTGCGTTCACCAGCACTTTGATGTATGTTGATGGTAATTTCAAGGCCATTGTTTCAACCTTTACATGTGACGTGCAGAAGAGCAAGAATAAGTTCTACTGGCAGTCATTACATAAAGTTTATTGGAATCTTTCAGCCCCAAGTTCAGGTAGGTCACACCAGAATGTTATCCATTTGTTTTATCTGCAGGCAAGGCTTGCATGACCAGTGGTAGTTCAATTATAGCCCATTACAACACAGATGGTAAGGACGTCAGTGTTGTAGCGTGGATGAAATCACCGGAGAGACAGAGTCACTGGTAGATAAAAAGCAGCTTCTTTATTCGACACAAGGTACAGTAGGCATCTTACGGACGGAGACGCTTTCCGCAGAAAGGTCTGCTAGCTAACTGTGGGCTCGATGTGACTTCAACCAGGTTACCATGGCTAGAACACTGCCCAACTTCACGCAGTATGTGAGCTGTACAACCAGAGGGGAGAGGACTCTGGATTTGATGTGTGCTAACGTTAAGGATGAATACAGCTCCTCTCCCCTCCCCCCACTGCGAAGGTCAGATCACAACCTGGTGCATCTAAAACCCTGCTACCTGCCTCTGGTGAAGAGTAAACCTGCAACCTCGAGGACAGTGAGGAAATGGTCAGAGGAGGCTTATGAGGTGCTCCAGGGTTGTTTTGAGGTGACAGACTGGCAGGCACTCTGTGAGCCACATGGAGAGGATATTGATGGGCTCACAGAATGCATCACTGATTACATTAACTTCTGAGTGGACTGCAATGTTCTGACAAGAACTGTCCTTTGTTATTCAAATAACAAGCCATGGGTGACAAAGGACATTAAGGACATCCTGAACGCTAAAAAGAGGGTGTTTAGAGATGGAAATAGGGAGGAGCTGAGGGCAATACAGAGGGACCTGAAAGCCAGGATCAGGGAGGCTAAAGACAGATACAGGAGGAAGCTTGAGTGGAAACTCCAGCAGAACAACATGAGAGAGGTCTGGAGGGGATGAGGGCCATCAAACTTAACCTGTTCTTTAACAGATTTGACATTGTGACCCCTGCCCATCCCCCACATGAGCCATCTGATGTCGGCCCCCGACCAACACATATTCCACTCTCCCCTCCTCACAGTCCCCCACCCTGCTCTCATGACTATACCACTCCCCCACACGAAACCACCATGGTGGGCTTCACGGCTGAACAGGTGAGAAGACAGCTGAAATATCTCAACCCAAGCAAGGCTGCAGGACCGGATGGTGTCAGTACCAGGGTGCTCAAAGCATATGCCCCTCAGCTATGTGGAGTACTTCGCCATGTATTCGACATGAGCCTGGGGCTCTGGAGGGTTCCTGTACTGTGGAAGACGTCCTGCCTCGTCTCTGTCCCGAAGACGCGCCCCGCAGCGGCCTCAATGACTACAGACCGGTGGCATTGACCTCCCACATTATGAAGACCCTGGACAGACTTGTTCTGGAGCTGCTCCGGCCTATGGTCAGGCCACACTTAGATCCCCTCCAGTTCGCCTACCAGCCCCGACTAGGAGTTGAGGATGCCATCGTCTACCTGCTGAACCGTGTCTACACCCACCTGGACAAGCCAGCGAGCACTGTGAGGGTCATGTTTTTTGACTTCTCCAGTGCGTTCAACACCATCCGCCCTGCTCTGGTGGGGGAGAAGCTGACAGTGATGCAGGTGGATGCTTCCCTGATATCATGAATTCTTGATTACCTGACTGGCAGACCACAGTACGTGTGCTTGAAACACTGTGTGTCCGACAGAGTGATCAGCAGCACTGGGGCTCCACAGGGGACCGTCTTGTCTCCCTTTTTCTTCGCCATTTACACCTCAGACTTCAACTACTGCACAGAGTCTTGTCATCTTCAGAAGTTTTCTGATGACTCTGCCATTGTTGGATGCATCAGCAAGGGAGATGAAGTTGAGTACAGGGCTACGGTAGGAAACTTTGTCACATGGTGTGAGCAGAATTATCTGCAGCTTAATGTGAAAAAGACTAAGGAGCTGGTGGTAGACCTGAGGACAGCAAAGGTACCGGTGATCCCTGTTTCCATCCAGGGGGTCAGTGTGGACATGATGGAGGATTACAAATACCTGGGGATACCAATTCACAAGAAACCGACTGGTCTAAGAACACTGAGGCTGTCTACAAGAAGGGTCAGAGCCATCTCTATTTCCTGAGGAGATTGAGGTCCTTTAACATCTGCTGGACGATGCTGAGGATGTTCTACGAGTCTGTGGTGGCCAGTGCTATCATGTTTGCTGTTGTATGCTGGGGCAGCAGGCTGAGGGTAGCAGACACCAACAGAATCAACAAACTCATTCATAAGGCCAGTGATGTTGTAGGGATGGAAATGGACTCTCTGACGGTGGTGTCTGAAAAGCGGATGCTGTCCAAGTTGCATGCCATCTTGGTCAATGTCTCCCATCCACTACATAATGTACTGGGTGGGCACAGGAGTACATTCAGCCAGAGACTCATTCCTCCGAGATGCAGCACAGAGCGTCATAGGAAGTCATTCCTGCCTGTGTCCATCAAACTTTACAATTCCTCCCTTGGAGGATCAGACACCCTGAGCCGATAGGCTGGTCCTGAATTTATTTCATAATTTACTGGCATAATTTACATATTACTATTTAACTATTTATGGTTCTATTACTATTTATTATTTATGGTGCAACTGTAATGAAAACTAATTTCCCCCAGGATCAATAAAGTATGACTATGACTATGATATTTATATGCTAAACACAAAGGCAATCGCTACTTAAAAAGTTGCATAGACAATGCTTCCCTTTGAAGTTACATACAAAATATCACACTATCCTTTCCTTCCGACGCCAACATGACTGTGTTGGTATCCACAGCCTTTAGTTCAATCCACAATACATTTATTTGGCAATTTACATGCTAACGTAGAAGACAATTAATATTTATAAAGTATAGATAATACTGTCTTCAAAACTACAGCACCAGGCACCAGAAGCACCTGGTATTTACACCTTTTAGGAAGCCCATTGTGGTGGACTCAATCCACAGTCCTTTGTCAAACAGTTAAAATAGAAGTCCGGTGGCCAGTCATTTAAGTGTAAACAAATCATCTACCCCCAAAAAAATCCACTCTAACAGTCAGCAACTGCATATTGCTCAATATACATTTTAATCAAAAACAAACTATCTTGATTGTGCTTAACAATCAACCATTAAAAATATAGGGAAGTGTCGATGACTGGGACACATTAGATTATTATATTCAGAACTCCTCAATAAGTGACAGAAGTACTGGGCAGTAAAACTACACTTCAGATGGCATGGGTCTATTTGCAAGAGTAAATACCAATTACTAAGGATAGATTTTAGTTATTTTGCCAAATATACAAAGTTTGAGGCAGAGAATGAGACAGCCTACTTGGCTTAAAGTTTAAGAGGAGAAACTTAAACATGAAAACTTACACAGTTGTGTTTCACCTTAAATCACTCCAGCCAAGTTCCTCAGTTACATATTAGTCACCTCAATCTGATAACTAATCATGTACTTTTGAATGATTATCTTATCACACTACTCAAATAAAAGGAAATTATTTTGTAATCAAATGTAAGGAATTAATTCAAATTCCTTGTTAATACAACAAAAAGTTGAATTTCTCTTTCAGCAATCAGATAAATATTCTGTAATGATGGCACATTAAATACAGAAGATCATTCTTTTTCTTTATTATGGGATGAAGAACTCCAATCACAATTGTGAAATAATTAGCTTCTTTCGCAGGGCAAATGGATATTAAAAAGGAAAATGCTGAAAAGATTCAAGATGAGGCAGCATCTGTTCAGTTAGAAACAAAATGAATGACTTAGAACGATGATATCAATTGTATGCTGATTGACTTGTTGAGACTTTCCAGTGTAGATATTTGGACACTAGTGAACTTAAGGATGAAGTGTAAATGTGGAATTACGATAAAAAATCATCTGGAACAATAAATGACAGAACAAACTCACGAGGCTGAATGACCTACCACAAACTCCTATTTGTTATGCTCTTCAAAGCCTCCGGAATACTTACTGTTCAGAGATTCTACTTTATTTCATCAAACAATCTTGATAGCTTTGAACACAACAATTACTATCCACTATATAACCTTTAATCATCCTAATCGGGCATTTCTGATGATGGTAGGTAGTTAAAATGGAAGCCTAGATTTTGCATCTCTGGGCTAAGATTGAGAAGACCACCAGTGAGATTTACAAAGTTGAACTTCAGATACTTATATGAGCTGATAGGGACAGTTCTCATATAGTCAACATTTAGTTGGCCTATTTAAAGAGTAACTTCCAATGTTATATTTCATTCGTAAATCTGTGCAAATTATGTAGTTTGGTTAGTATGAATTATAATATACATCAATCTTATACTTTAAGGCAGTTTTAATACTGCACTAAGTAGTCAGTTATCACTGAAACTGAAATATCACTAAAAGCCTTAATCAAAACCTCATCTAAAGGTGAAAAGATTGAAAATCAGTTATACATTTTTAAACAATTGTCCTAAGATTTTTGTAAATTTGGTGTATATGCCATTTTCTTCACCAGTCTCTTGAGATTAAGGAACACCAAAGAGACCAATTTTCAAAATCACAGACTCTTCCAGAAATGGGGCAGGAAATAGCTGACTGGGAGGGTAGTTTATGAGGTAGTGCACTACCTTTGGCATGCATACATGTCCTTGGTGCACTCGCCATGCAGACTTGAGATTCTTCACACCATCCTGATTGCTGCTTCTGCACTCTGTGTGGTCATGGACCAGATGTCTCCAAGAGTCAGTGGGAAGGTTAACACTTACTCAAGGAAACTTTGATCACATTCCTTCAATCTGTCTCCTCTATTCACCTAGTAATCTCCTTCCATGGGGAGCTTGAAAGACAACATCCTTTTCTGTGATGCAGTTTATGCAACATAGCAGACCAAGTGGAATTAGCGAATAGCAATTAGTGAAACTTGGCTACAGGAGGGGCAGGACTGGCAGCTTAATATTCCAGGGTTCCGATGTTTCAGATGTGATCGAGGCAGCGGAATGAAAGGTGGGGGAGTGGCATTGTTAGGGAAAATATTACAGCAGTGCTCAGGCAGGACAGATTAGAGGGCTTGTCTACTGAGTCCTTGTGGGTGGAGCTGAGAAACAGGAAAGGTATGGTCACATTAGTGGGATTGTATTACAGACCACCAATAGTCAACGAGAATTGGAAGAGCAAATCTGCAGAGAGATAGCAGGCAACTGCAGGAAACATAAAGTTGTGGTGGTAGGGGATTTTAATTTTCCATATATTGATTGGGACTCCCATACTGTTAGGGGTCTTGATAGCTTAGAGTTTGTAAAATGTGTTCAGGAAAGTTTTCTAAATCAATATATAGAGGGACCAACTAGAGGGGATGCAATACTGGATCTCCTGTTAGGAAACGAGTTACGACAAGTGACAGAAGTCTGTGTAGGGGAGCACTTTGGTTCCAGTGATCATAACACCATTAGTTTCAACTTGATCATGGACAAGGATAGATCTGGTCCTAGGGTTGAGGTTCTTAACTGGAAGAAAGCCAAATTTGAAGAAATGAGAAAGTATCTAAAAATTGTGGATTGGGACAGGTTGTTCTCTGGTAAGGATGTGATCGGTAGGTGGGAAGCCTTCAAAGGAGAAATTTTGAGAGTGCAGAATTTGTATGTTCCTGTCAGGATTAAAGGCAAAGTGAATAGGAATAAGGAACCTTGGTTCTCAAGGGATATTGCAACTCTGATAAAGAAGAAGAGAGAGTTGTATGACATGTATAGGAAGCAGGGAGTAAATAAGGTGCTTGAGGAGTATAAGAAGTGCAAGAAAATACTTAAGAAAAAAATCAGGAGGGCTAAAAGAAGACATGAGGTTGCCTTGGCAGTCGAAGTGAAGGATAATCCAAAGAGCTTTTACAGGTATATTAAGAGCAAAAGGATTGTAAGGGATAAAATTAGTCCTCTTGAACATCAGAGTGGTCGGCTATGTGCGGAACCAAAGGAAATGGGGGAGATCTTAAATAGGTTTTTTGCGTTTGTATTTACGAAGGAAACTGGCATGAAGTCTACAGAATTAAGGGAAACAAGTAGTGAGATCATGGAAACTGTACTGATCAAAAAGGAGGAGGTCCTTCCTGTCTTGAGGAAAATTAAAGTGGATAAGTCCCCGGGACCTGACAGGGTCTTCCCTCGGACCTTGAAGGAGACTAGTGTTGAAATTGCAGGGGCCCTGGCAGAAATATTTAAAATGTCTCTGTCTACAGGTGAGGTGCCGGAGGATTGGAGAGTGGCTCATGTTGTTCCGTTGTTTAAAAAAGGATCGAAAAGTAATCCGGGAAATTATAGGCGGGTAAGTTTAACGTCAGTAGAAGGTAAATTATTGGAGGGAGTACTAAGAGACAGTATCTACAAGCATTTAGATAGACAGGGACTTATTAGGGAGAGTCAACATGGCTTTGTGCGTGGTAGGTCATGTTTGACCAATCTATTGGAGTTTTTCAAGGAGGTAACCAGGAAAGTGGATGGAGGGAAGGCAGTGGATATTGTCTAGGTGGTAAATTGGATTAGACATTGGCTCAATGGAAGAAGCCGAAGAGTGGTAGTAGAGAATTGCTTCTCCGAGTGGAGACCTGTGACTAGTGGTGTGCCACAGGATCAGTGCTGGGTCCATTGTTATTTGTCATCTATATCAATGATCTGGATGATAATGTGGTAAATTAGATCAGCAAATTTGCTGATGATACAAAAGATTGGAGGTGTAGTAGACAGTGAGGAAGGTTTTCAGAGCCTGCAGAGGGACTTGGACCAACTGGAAAAATGGGCTGAAAAATGGCAGATGCAGTTTAATACAGACAAGTGTGAGGTATTGCACGCTGGAAGGACAAACCAAGGTAGAACATACAGGGTTAATGGTAAGGCACTGAGGAGTGCAGTGGAACAGAGGGATCTGGGAATACAGATACAAAATTCCCTAAAAGTGGCATCACAGGTAGATAGGGTCGTAAAGTGAACTTTTGGTACATTGGCCTTTATTAATTTAAGTATTGAGTATAAGAGCTGGAATGTTATGATGAGGTTGTATAAGGCATTGGTGAGGCCGAATCTGGAGTATTGTGTTCAGTTTTGGTCACCAAATTACAGGAAGGATATAAATAAGGTTGAAAGAGTGCAGAGAAGGTTTACAAGGATGTAGCCGGGACTTGAGAAACTCAGTTACAGAGAAAGGTTGAATAGGTTAGGACTTTATTCCCTGGAGCATAGAAGAATGAGGAGAGATTTGATAGCGGTATATAAAATTATGATGGGTATAGATAGAGTGAATGCAAGCAGGCTTTTTCCACTGAGGCAAGGGGAGAAAAAAACCAGAGGACATGGGTTAAGGGTGAGTGGGGAAAAGTTTAAAGGGAACATTAGAGGGGGCTTCTTCACACAGAGAGTGGTGGGAGTATGGAATGAGCTGCCAGACGAGGTGGTAAATGCGGGTTCTTTTTTAACATTTAGGAATAAATTGGACAGATACATGGATGGGAGGTGTATGGAGGGATATGGTCCGTGTGCAGGTCAGTGGGACTAGGCAGAAAATTGGTCGGCACAGCCAAGAAGGGCCAAAAGGCCTGTTTTGGTGCTGTAGTTTCTCTGGTTTCTATGGAATGAGGGCAATAATTCTGGAGGTGTTGGCTTGGGTGAGGATGTTAATATTGATTTGGTTATTTCAATGGATCAGCAGCATATTGTGGAGATAATGCTGGTGCTACTTATCCATTCTCTTCAGATCCTGCTATAGGTTGTCCAGACTTCAGAAATATACAAGAGGGCTGGGATCACTGCTGACAGTAGGCCATGAATGTAGTGTCAGAACTTAATGCATCTTAATTTTCAAAGGCCCTTTTTAACCAAGTCCATCGAAGGTTGTGGTGGCATTTTGAAGGCAATAGTGAATTTTATAATAAATGTGGACTACATTTTACCAGGATCTTGCTGTGAACCTGGACAGCAGTGTAGTGCAGGAAGAGAGGTTAGTATACACAACCTTGCTCTTCTGCATGTTAAGTACAAAGCCCGTCTCTCTTAGTTAATGTGCATTTTGCAGACGTACACATTTATATGGTTAAATGTAGTTCAGGTGCCCTACAGTAGGATCAGTCTGAACATTTTAAATCTGTGGCTAGTCACATCTTTATTTGGAATTTAATGCCAGTGTTTTCAAAATATTATAAGTTCTTAGAAAGCCACTTACTCCTCAGAATATTTTAAATTGTTAATTGATACCAAATAGTTTTTAATCAGATCGATGGCTAAGCTTCACTATTTCGTATCATTGGAAAAAATCCCACTACATTGGCTTTTCAAGAAAGTATTCTGAAGTAAAAATCAAAAGATGATGTTTTTCAAGGTAGAGTTAGCTTATTTCCCCTTCAGACAGCTTTGAAGAAACTTTTAGTGTCTTGTTTGCTATGAATATTTTTATCCCTATTCAGCTGAAATTTCAATAACTTATTTATATACATTTTTTTTAAACTTGGTGCTTGTAAAACTAAGTTATACAGAAGTACTTCAAACCAGCCTGCAAACAGAATCCATAACTTTAATTCCGAAAAATGAGTGTATTTCCAGGTCTACTTTCACATGGGTAACTGTATATTTTCATCCATACTCTGCAACCAGATTTACAGTACATTATAATTTGCACATAAAATTTTTGAGTTCTACTAATATTTATAGATTTAAAGTGAAGACATGGCTATGGTATTTTCTTCCCATAATGAAGGCGAGCGTGAACTCATTTAAAAAGTTAAGTTTTATCCTGTATGTTCAGGATTAGAGAAAGGAAAATCATGTGCAATAAAAATGTGCTTGTGTGATTCAACAATTCAACAGTCAGTGCCAGTACCCTCTGACATGTGCTATTGAAAATGCACGTGTGGATTCCAGTTGCAAAACCACCATTCTCTAATCTGAAAGGATTTAAGGATTTCATTCCATAAAAAAAAAACTGGCTGGATATTGCTCTCATTAGCAATAATTTACATTCCACTTCACCATAGTTTTTCATAGAATTTATATTGACAGACTGTAAATATGAGCCTGTACACTGCATCTGGAACTTGTATAAACAGTTTAACAACTGTTTAATGCCTTAATCAATTACTGTGGAAAATTATTGATGATTGCATTGTCCAGTCCAGAAGATATAGGTTAGAATATGTTGTCAATCTCGTCAGGTTAAAAGAAAAAGTCAAAAGAAGAAAATATTGAGTTAGTTACTAGTGAGAAAAGAAACAAGACTGTTTGATAATACAGGTTTCCCCCGCCATCCGAAGGTAGAGCATTCCTCTGAAACGGTTCGTAAGCCGAAATGTCGTAAAGCGAAGAAGCAATTACCATTTATTTATATGGGAAAATTTTGTGAGCGTTCGCAGACCCAAAAATAACCTACCAAGTCATGCCAAACAACACATAAAACCTAAAATAACAGGAACACATAGTAAAAGCAGGAATGATATGATAAATACACAGCCAATACTTTTCCACAATCATTACTGCATTGCTCTCCGTAGCGAAAATCGCACGCAAGCGCCGTCAGCAGAAACTCTCACGCAAGCACTCTCAGCAGAAACACGCGCAAGCGCTCTCCAGTAACCTTTAAGCTATGAAGCTGCCAAATCATACCAAATAACACGTAAAAATACACAGCCTATATAAAGTAGAAATAATGTATGTACAGTGTAGTATCACTTACGAGAATCATGAAGACAGCTTGCCGAGCACACTGGTGTGTTAGATTTGTCGCAGGCTGGGGTGGTGCAGTGGCCCCCACCCTGTGGGTCGCCGACCCGATACATTGCCGCGAAGAATGCAGAGGTCCAGTGGTAGCCGGGAGGTACACAGCACATCTTTAAGAAAAAACCGAAACAAACATGCTAATTAATTAGATGCTGCCCGTAATTGTCGGCCCAGATCAGTGCCGATTTCCGATTGCATCGTCTCTGATCTGGGCCGACAATTACGTGTCGGCGGCTCCTAATTAATTAGCATGTTTATTTCGGCTTTTTTCTTAAAGATGTGCTGTGTGCCTCCTGGCTACCTCCGCGAATCGGTATCTGTCCGTCGCCTGGGGGTTGGGGTGGTGGGACACTGGGGTGTCATCTCGTCGCCTGTTTCCATTAGAGCAGGCAGCTCATCTTCTTCTATCTCTGCCCGCCTCGATGTTGAAGGTCGAGGTTCATCGTCTGCTGTGGCTGACCTGAGCCTCGCGCATTTTTCTATCACACAGTTCAAACCATGCTGCAAATATCCCCTAAACTGACGTACCCTTTCAAAATTAAAGTCATACTTTATCATTACTCATTCGGTTTCCATTGTTATCCTTTTTTCTTCCAATTGCATCAGCTCTTCATCTGCATTGACTGCATTGGCGCTGCTTCCTGCATGCATGCAGAACTCGTTGACTTTATTAACTTTGCCTCCTACTTTCACCCTGCCCTCAAGTTTACCTGGTCCATTTCCGACACCTCCCTCCCCTTTCTAGATCTTTCTGTCTCTGTCTCTGGAGACAGCTTATCCACTGATGTCTACTATAAGCCTACTGACTCTCACAGCTATCTGGACTATTCCTCTTCTCACCCTGTCTCTTGCAAAAACGCCATCCCCTTCTCGCAATTCCTCCGTCTCCGCCGCATCTGCTCTCAGGATGAGGCTTTTCATTCTAGGACGAGGGAGATGTCTTCATTTTTTAAAGAAAGGGGCTTCCCTTCCTCCACTATCAACTCTGCTCTTAAACGCATCTCCCCCATTTCACGTACATCTGCTCTCACTCCATCCTCCCACCACCCCACTAGGAATAGGGTTCCCCGGTCCTCACCTACCACCCCACCAGCCTCCGGGTCCAACATATTATTCTCCGTAACTTCCGCCACCTCCAACGGGATCCCACCACTAAGCACATCTTTCCCTCCTCCCCTCTCTCTGCATTCCGCAGGGATCGCTCCCTACACAACTCCCTTGTCCATTCGTCCCCCCCATCCCTCCCCACTGATCTCCCTCCTGGCACTTATCCGTGTAAGCGGAACAAGTGCTACACATGCCCTTACACTTCCTCCCTTACCACCATTCAGGGTCCCAAACAGTCCTTCCAGGTGAGGCATCACTTCACCTGTGAGTCGACTGGGGTGATATACTGCGTCCGGTGCTCCCGATGTGGCCTTTTATATATTGGTGAGACCCGACGCAGACTGGGAGACCGCTTTGCTGAACATCTAAGCTCTGTCTGCCAGAGAAAGCAGGATCTCCCAGTGGCCACACATTTTAATTCCACATCCCATTCCCATTCTGACATGTCTATCCACGGCCTCCTCTACTGTAAAGATGAAGCCACACTCAGGTTGGAGGAACAACACCTTATATTCCGTATGGGTAGCCTCCAACCTGATGGCATGAACATTGACTTCTCTAACTTCCGCTAGGCCCCACCTCCCCCTCGTACCCCATCTGTTACTCTTTTTTATGCACACATTCTTTCTCTCACTCTCCTTTTTCTCCCTCTGTCCCTCTGAATATACCTCTTGCCCATCCTCTGGGTCACCCGCCCCCCCCGTCTTTCTTCCCGGACCTCCTGTCCCGTGATCCTCTCGTATCCCCTTTTGCCTATCACCTGTCCAGCTCTCGGCTCTATCCCTCCCCCTCCTGTCTTCTCCTATCATTTTGCATCTCCCCCTCTCCCTCCAGCTTTCAAATCCCTTACTCACTCTTCCTTCAGTTAGTCCTGACGAAGGGTCTCGGCCTGAAACGTCGACTGCGCCTCTTCCTATAGATGCTGCTTGGCCTGCTGCGTTCACCAGCAACTTTGATGTGTGTTGCTTGAATTTCCAGCATCTGCAGAATTCCTGTTGTTTCAGCTCTTCATCTGTCAGTTCTTGGTGCCAAAACCTCTTTAACATCATGTTCGTCAGCTTCCACAAGCCAAACTCACGTTGTCCTTACTTCGTTCACCACGATCAAAACGCTTAATTATGTCTAGTTTTACCGTAAGTGTAACACCCTTACGAGCTCTTTCAGGCTTTTCCAATACCATAGAACACATCTTGCAAACGGCTGCTCACAGGCATGTGTTAAAGCAAAGCAGTTCCCAATCCGGGGGAGAGCGGCTGCTCTGCCTTTTATCACGCACTGATTTTTCCGCGCGCGGAAATTCTTTTCGTAACAGTGAAAACACGTTCTGAAAGCGAAAACAGGGTACTAATGTAGGTCTTTCGTAATAGTGAGGTTTCGTAAAGCGAACGTTCGAAAAGCGGGGGACACCTGTAGTTAAGACCTATCACAACTTAAAACAATGTTCTTCTGGAATAGATGAGGCCCAAACCTAATTTGGTGTGTATAATTAAGATTGAACACAGCACTTTCATGTTGTACTTACATTTGAACAAATCAATATTCATCTCTCAGGGGAGTATCTTTCATAGACTGACCACTTGCTCATTGAAAGCATTGGACAATTATTCCATTTAAAATGTCAAAACATGAACAGATGAGCTTTAAGACTTTTCTTCCCATACCTCAGTAACTGCTTCTGTAAAACAGGTAGATTCGGCGTGTGTGCAATCCTTTGGCGAGCTTTAAGACTGTCAGAAGAGAACAACCAACTTCTGTCATTTGAACATGGTGCATCCACCAGCACCTAAGAGAATGACAAATAATTTTATTGGAAAAAATTGTACAAGCCCAGATGACAAAATGCTATTTTATTCAAAATGTCCTTCTTTTCCCACTCCAGAGATCAACTGGAAGGCGAACTATCCAAGAATCACGCCTTAACCAACAGCTCTAAAATTAAATATTCTGCTATTTGTTCACTGTTTATGAGGTTTTGCAGTGCACAAACTCTCTGTACTGTATACCTAACAGTAACTGTACTTCAAAGGATAATTCAAGGTTTTAAAAAACAGCTAAAAATAAGTATACTGTAGAATTGGTATCATTGCACTCCACAACCTTCACAAAATATGGTAATGTAAACTGATAATCAGAAAACTGAGAGGTGAAAGAGGCTGTACAGTGAAGTCCTCAATTTTTATATCTTTGCATTCCAATTGGATTAAATGCACCAGATTTCTCAAAAAGTGAATAAAGTGACCTAGTTAAAAAGCAACTTCTCAAGCGAAGTTTACCACCAAAGGAAAGCAAAACAAATCTGTTAATGTAACACTGATATATTCTAAGATCTACTTGTGAGCCAAGACATTTGGGAAACTCATTATTTAGTTAATTACATCACTGACTTGCTCTTGTTGATAGGCTGCCTGTTGGGAAAATTATGGAAATTTTATTCTCCTGGCAATAATACATGAGAATAGACATTATAAAATTTAATTCCTTGTAAATTACAAATGAATAACTGGGAAGAAATCATCTGAAAAAAAAGAAAAATTATTATTGAAAGTAAATTTACGGTACCCCTTTCCACCATGTCTTTTGTAAAAATGCTGTTCACTTTTCTCAGTTCCTTCGTCTCCACCGTATCTGTCCTCAGGATGAGGCTTTTCATTTCACAACAACTGAGATGATGGAGCGTTTGATGGCTCTGGGTCTGTACTAGCTGGAAGTTAGAAGGATGTGGGGGGGGGGGGAATCTCATTAAAACCTTTCAAATGTTGAAAGTCCTAGACCTTTCAACGTGGTGTAGGAAGTAACGATTCACATTCTTGGACCACTGGGGTATGTTTCGGGGTAAGGATGAATTGTACAAAAGGGAAGGGTTGCACCTTAAAAAGTGGGGCACCAGCATTCTGGCAGGCAGGTTTGCCTCTGCAACACGGGTGTGTTTAAACTAAGTAGTGGGGGGGAGGGGATGAACTGGAAACATAAGGATGGAGATAAAGGGAAAGTGAGAATAAGAAAAGTTAAGAATGACAGCAGAATCAACAGAGCAGAAAGCTCAAGAGAGGATCGTACAGTATGGCCAAGTGAAATAGGAATTGACATGGGAGGTGAGGGGAGCAATGAATTAAAAGTATTGTATATGAATGCACGGAGTATAAGAAATAAAGTGGATGAGCTTGAGGCACAGTTGGAAATTGGTAAGTATGATGTTGTGGGAATAACAGAGACATGGCTTCAAGTGGACAGGGCCTGGGAAATGAATATTCAAGGGTATACGTCCTATCGAAAGGACAGACTGATGGGCAGAGGGGGTGGGGTGGCTCTGTTGGTGAGGAATGATATTCAGTCCCTTGAAAGGGGGGACATAGAATCAGGAGACGTAGAGTCAGTATGGATAGAACTGAGAAATTCTAAGGGTAGAAAGACCCTAATGGGAGTTATCTACAGGCCCCCAAACAGTAGTCTGGATGTAGGGTGTAAGTTGAATCAAGAGTTAAAATTGGCATGTCGCAAAGGTAATGCTGCAGTTGTTATGGGGGACTTCAACATGCTGGTAGACCGGAGGAATCAGGTTGGTACTGGACCCCAAGAAAGGGAGTTTGTGGAGTCCCTCCGAGATGGATTCTTAGAACAGCTTGTACTGGAGCCTACCAGAGAGAACGCAATTCTAGATTTAGTGTTGTGCAATGAACTGGATTTGATCAGGGGCCTCGAGGTAAAGGAGCCATTAGGAGGTAGTGACCATAATATGGTAAGTTTTAATCTACAATTTGAGAGGGAGAAGGGAAACTTGTAAGTGTCAGTATTACGGTTGAACAAAGGGAACTATGGTGCTATGAGGGAGGAGCTGGCCAAAGTTCAATGGAACAATACCCTAGCAGGGATGACAGTGGAACAGCAATGACAAGTGTTTCTGGGAATAATACGGAAGGTGCAGGACCAGTTCGTTCCAAAGAGGAAGAAAGATCCTCAGGGGAGTAAGGGGAGGCTGTGGCTGACAAGGGAAGTAATGGACAGTATAAAAATAAAAGAGAAGAAGTATAACATAGCAAAGACGAGTGGGAAGCCGGAGGATTGGGAAACTTTTAAAGAGCAACAGAAGGTAACTAAAAAGGCAATACGCGGAGAAAAAATGAGGTACGAAGGTAAACTAGCCAAGAATATAAAGGAGGATAATAAAAGCTTCTTTAGGTATGTGAAAAAGAAAAAAATAGTTAAGACCAAAATTGGGCCCTTGAAGACAAAAGCAGGTGAACTTATCATGGGGAACAAAGAAATGGCAGACGAGTTGAACAGGTACTTTGGATCTGTCTTCACTAGGGAAGACACAAGCAATCTCCCAGATGTAATAGTGGCCAAAGGACCTAGGGTAATGGATGAATTGAAGGAAATTTATATTTGGCAGGAAATGGTGTTGGATAGGCTATTGGGTCTGAAGGCTGATAAGTCCCCGGGACCTGATGGTCTGCATCCCAGGGTACTTAAGGAGGTGGCTTTAGAAATCATGGATGCATTGGTAATCATTTTCCAATGTTCTATAGATTCAGGATCAGTTCCTGTGGATTGGAGGGTGGCTAATGTTGTCCATCTCTTCAAGAAGGGAGGAAGAGAGAAAACAGGGAATTATAGACCAGTTAGCCTGACGTCAGTGGTGGGAAAGATGCTGCAGTCAATTATAAAAGATGAAATTACGACACATCTGGATAGTAGTAACAGGATCGGTCCGAGTCAGCATGGGTTTACGAGGGGGAAATCGTGCTTGACTAATCTTTTGGAATATTTTGAGGATGTAACTATGAAAATGGACAAGGGAGAGCCAGTGGATGTAGTGTATCTGGACTTTCAGAAAGCCTTTGATAAAGTCCCACATAGGAGATTAGTGGGCAAAATTAGGGCACATGGTATTGGGGGCAGAGTACTGACATGGATTGAAAATTGGCTGGCTGACAGAAAACAAAGAGTAGCGATTAACAGGTCCCTTTCGGAATGGCAGGCGCTGACCAGTGGGGTACCGCAGGGTTCAGTGCTGGGACTGCAGCTGTTTACAATATGTATTAATGATTTAGATGAGGGAATTAAAAGTAACATTAGCAAATTTGCCGATGACACAAAGCTGGGTGGCAGTGTGAAATGTGAGGAGGATGTTATGAGAATGCAGGGTGACTTGGACAGGCTGGGTGAGTAGGCAGATGCAGTTTAATGTGGATAAATGTGAGGTTATCCACTTTGGTGGTAAGAACGGGAAGGCAGATTATTATTTAAATGGAGTCAAGTTAGGAAAAGGGGAAGCACAACAAAATCTAGGTGTTCTTGTACATCAGTCACTGAAAGCAAGCATGCAAGTACAGCAGGCAGTGAAGAAAGCTAATAGCATGCTGGCCTTCATACAAGGGGAATTGAGTATAAGAGCAAACAGGTCCTTCTGCAGCTGTACAGGGCCCTGGTGAGCCCACACCAGGAGTACTGTATGCAGTTTTGGTCTCCAAATTTGAAGAAGGACATTCTTGCTATTGAGGAAGTGCAGCGTAGGTTCACAAGGTTAATTCCTGGGATGGGGGGGACTGTCATATGTCGAAAGATTGGAGTGACTGGGCTTGTATACTCTGGAATTAAGAAGGCTGATAGGGGATCTTACTGAAACATATAAGATTATTAAGGGATTGGACACGCTGGAGGCAGGAAGCATGTTCCCGCTGATGGGTGAGCTCAGAACCAGAGGCCACAGTTTAAGAATTAGGGGTAGGCCATTTAGGACGGAGTTGAGGAAAAACTTTTTCACCCAGAGAGTGGTGGATATATGGAATGCTCTGCCCCAGAAGGCTGTGGAGTCTAAGTCTCTGGATGCTTTCAAGAAAGAGATGGATAGAGCTCTTAAAGACAGCAGAATCAAAGGTTATGGGGATAAGGCAGGAACTGGATACTGATTGTGGATGATCAGTCATGATCGCAGTGAATAGCGGTGCTGGCTCGAAGGGCCGAATGGCCTACTCCTGCACCTATTGTCTATTGACCGAGTAGATATGGAAAGGTCATTTCCCATGTTGGGGGTGTCTTGGACAAGAGGGCATAGCCTCAGGATAGAGGGGCATCCATTTAAAACATTGTGCAGAGAAATCTCTTTAGCCAGAGGGTGGTGAATTTGTGAAATCTGTTACCAGAGGCAGCTGTGGAGACAAGGTCATTGGGTGTATTTAAGGCAGAGATTGATAGGGGTTCTTGATTGGACATGGCATCAAAGGTTATGGGGAGAAGGCCAGGAACTGGTGTTGAGGAGGAGTTAGAAAAACGGATCAGCCATAATTGAATGGCAGAGCAGACTCAATGGGCCAAATGGCCTAATTCTGCTCCTATGTCTTATGGTCTTAATTGGGACAAGAGACTGCTGCTGAACAGTTTCAGTCGTGTGCACTTGTATAGCCATTAGACACTACACGGTGTTTAGATTGAACAGTTTTTAAAGTGTCAGTTATGTGTGCTTGTGTTATGATATCCATTCAGGCTGATGGACGCCGACACAAAAAGCAACAATTTTTGATAATTTTGTTTTATTACTTTGACTTCACAAAGTGATGAAGTTCACATCTGAACTTGAGCTAGCGACTACACAGGATGCCAGGAAATTTATTGTTGGATTACAACTCTCATGCAACAAAGGCAGTCCATTATCTGTTTAGGTCATTGTGCTGATTTTGTTCATTTACAGTTAATCAAAAGAGCATGGTGGTGTACACTGGATGAATTCCTCCATCAATAACTATCAGGAACTAATAGACAGTTTTAGATTACTGTAGTAGCACTGGTAGTCTAATTCATTCTGTATTTCATTTAAGTACATAATTTGTTACTTAATTAAATAGTAGTTTGTCTTTATTATACTGTACCTTTTTAACTATTTTCATGAAACCTCGGCTAATTGGAGCAGCCGTTTAGTGGGCCAACATATACTGGTCCCAATGTGTTCCATTTAACCAGAATCTATTGTATATGCAGACTAACATAGGCTGATTTCACCTGAATGGAAATTTTTAGATAAAGCTTGCATCTTAATACCCCCATGTGGCTTGTGTCAGTACTACATGGATGTTCCAAAATTCAAGAACACAATAGAAGCAGAACCAGAAACACAAGAGGTTCTGTAGGTGCGGGAAATCTTGAACAACACACTCAAAATGCTGGAGGAACTCAGCAGGCCAGGCAGCATCTAAAGAGGGAAATAAGCTGTTGATGTTTCTGGCCAAGACTTCCTGATGAACGGCCTCTTCCTGAAATGTCAACTATTTTCCTCCGTTGATGCTACCTGGGCTGCTGCCATTTGTGTGAGAAGTAGAAACAGAACCAGGCCACCTATCTGCACCGAAATTCAATATGATCCCAGCTAATCTATTCCAGGCCACAATTCATTCTTTGATTCCCATCCCCATAATCTTCAGTCCCCAAATCTTTCAAAGCAATTTGTCTACGTCCACTTTCAATACCTAAAATGATCTAATCTCCAAAATTTTCTCGGGTAGAGAATTCCAAAGATTCACTGCCCTCTGCAAAAAGAAATTTCTGCGTATCTTTTAAATGACCAACCCGTTGAAACTCTACACCCACAATAGAGACAAGGCAGAATTAATCACTCCATTTATAAACGGACAAGGGTGTAGCACTTCATCCCATTTGAATGATGTCACCTAATTCCGAATGTGATTATTTCAGTTTTAAATGAGACAGTATTGAACCTCTATTGAAGATACAATAGGAATTTAAAGGAGTTCTAGATTGCCACACAAAAGCAAGCAAAGTTTTACAGAGCTGCAACATTACCTCGTGGCCCTTTACAACAATCTGATGACTAATCAAAACCAACCATACAGCGTCTTAGCCACCCTATTAACTTGCACGGCAACTTTGAGAATCACAGGACGTGAACCCAAGATGTTACTCCACGCTGCTAAGAACCATGACATTCACCCTGTACTCTGTCTTCAAGTCCATCCTTTCAAAGTGTATCATTTCACATTTTTCGGGATTAAATTTATCTCCAGGTACTGAGGACCAGTGCTGGATTGTGCACCGATACCTTCGGCAGGCTAAGGTACCCACCTTCTTCAAGTAGGTTTCAGTTATACCAGTGCCCAAGGAGAATGCAGTAGCACTTACATCCACAGTGATGAAATGCTTTGAGAGGCTGGTGATGAAACCGCCGTTGTCTATAAGGAGTTTGTATGTTCTCCCTGTGACTGCGTGGGTTTTCTGTGGGCGCTCCGGTTTCCTCCCACAGTCCAAAGACATACCAGTTGGTAGGTTAATTGGTCATTGTAAATTATCTTATGATTAGGCTTGGGTTAAATTGGGGGTTGCTAGGTGGCATGGCTCAAAGGGCCAGAAGGGCCTATTCTGTACTGTATATAAATAAATAAATACAAATAAAAATAATCAACAAGCTCCAAGACCTAGACCTCAATACCTCCTTGTTCAGCTAGATCCTCAATTTCCTCTCTCGCAGACCTCAGTCAGTTCAGATTGACAACAATATCTCCTCCACAATCACCATCAGCACGGGTGCACCAGAAGGCTGTGTGCTTAGCCCCCCTGCTCTACTTGCTTTATACTTATGACTGTGGGGCAAGGTACAGTTCCAATGCCATAGTTAAATTTGCTGACGGCACTTGTTGGCCAAATTAAAGGTGGTGATAAAACAGCACAGAAGACGGAAGATTGAAAATCTGGCTGAGTGGTGCCACAACAACAACCTCTCACTCAATGTCAGTGACACCAAAGAGCTAATTACTTACGACAGGAGGAGGAAACTGGAGGTCCATGGGCCAGTCTTCATCAGGGGATTAGAGGTGGAGAGGGTCAGGAATGTTAAATTCCTTGGTGTTATCATTTTAGAGGATTGCCCTGAGTCCAGCACATAAGCATCATTACAAAGAAGGCACAGCAGTGACTCTACTTGCTTAGAAGTTTGAAGATTTGGCATATCATCTGAAATTTTTGACAAACTTCTATAAATGCATAGTGGAGAGTATACTGACTGGTTAAATCACTGCCCGGTAAGGAAGCACCAATGCTCTTGAACAGAAAAGCCTTTAAGAAGTAGTGGATACAGTCCAGTTCAGCACGTGTAAAGCCTTCTCATTGAGCACGTCTACAAGAAGTAGAATGCAGGAAAGCAGCATTCAATATCAAGGATGCCCACCATCCAGGCACGCTATCTTCTTGTACAAGAGCTTCAGGTCCCACACCACCAGGCTTAGGAACATTTATTACACCTCAACCACTGTGCTCTTGAAACAGTGGGGGTAACTTCATTTAACTATTCCACAACATATGGACTCACCTTCAAGAACTCTGCAGCTTACTTTCTTGATATTATTTATTTATTATTTGGTTTATTTTGCACAATTTGTCGTTTTTTGTATACTGATTGTTTTTTCTGTCTTTGTTGAGTTTGTTTTTTTATTGATTTCATTGTTACTTTGTATTTACTGTGAATGCCTGCAAGAAAATGCATCTCAGGGCAGTATATGGTGACATATATAGGTACTTCGATAATATATTTACTTTGAATCTTATCCTACTTCTCAGACTAGCTCTGCATCCTATCAACGTGCTGTTGTAACCTACAACAACCTTCTACAATATCTACATCACCATCAAGCTTCATATCAGTTGCAAAATTACTAAATAGCCCTCCACCCCATCTAAGTCATTTATAAAAACACCACTGGGCACCAACCTCCAGGCAGAATACACTCCATCTATTACCATCCTCTGCCTTCTGTAGTTCTAGTCAATTCTGAATCCATGCAGCTAAGTTTCTCTCGATCCTATGCCATCTGACTTTCTGAGTGAGCCTACCAAGGGGAATAATGCTGATTAAATGTGGCTTTCTCCACATTACACTCTGTTTTGTCTGTTAAATTCAACTTTTCAAATGCTACTTTGTCAAAAAAGTGTACAGTAAGCATCATGTCCCTCTGATTTCATTTTCAGTTATTTCTGTAGCATTCATGGATTACACAAATTGTTCCATTCCAATGTGGAGTACATAATACATCTTTCTTTCTATATTCTTCACCACGTCATTGCAGTATTATCACTTCCATCTACTCCAAAGCAGGCCACTAAAATCTACTCAGCGTAACATGGTCTATGGCCATAAGCACAGGTCTCAGTTACACTTTGAAATTCTGATAAGCAGCACATTCGCCATAGTCCAACAAAGCCTGGTCAAAATGCAGACTCACCTTGTTAAATATTTGTGGCTGTTGTGGGCCAATGACTCTTCCATCCAGGTTCGTCACAGATATTACCCCCCTTATGGCATCAGGTACGAAAGACTCAAGGGTTTGCTTCAGCCACTTCTGACGCAAATTGTCCTGCTCATTGCAAAGAAAGTGACCTTTTAAAGAAAGAGAAACTATTCTGAGGCTGTGTGATCGCTCATACATCCCCCAGTGACACAGGAAGAAATTCTATCAGATGACTTGAGCAAAACACACACAAAATGCTGGTCAGGCAGCATTTATGGAAGTTAACAAACATACTTAAATATATTTTTTATGATCGCAAGACCTGCTGGACATTAAGACCTAAAGTAATGCAGTTCTACCCCATCAGCTAGTTGCTGGTTACTGAAGAACTGAAGGAGCTGGACTTGATGTGTATCGTGCTGCTGCCTGCGTCAGAGCGCAACAGAGGAGTGCAGTGGAATACTGCATGGCCTAGGTTGTCTCAAGGACTGGGCCTCAAGCCACGGTGTCCCATGTTTGCAGCTGCCCAGGAGAGAGGTGGAGCCGCTGCGCTCCACCGGAGTGCCAGAGGAGGTGTAATGCAGTGTAAATGGAGTCGGCACTGCCTTCCAGTGTTCACTCGGCCAGAAAATGGGAAACATTTAAGCTCAGTGCTAAAAAGACGTTCCTAATCTTTTCTTCATAGAATTAATATTGTTTTGCTGTGATGACGAGACTAAATTAATAAACAGATCGGAGGAATATTGTTGAAAAGTAAATAAATAAAAGCCAAATGAGAATAATGGTTTGATACGATCAAATGTACCTCAAATGCAAAAGCCAAGAGATGTGATAGGAATGCAATTATCTTGACATCACTCCTTTAGAATCTGTTACACTTTCTATGGGTATTGGGGAGCTTTCCACAAAGAGGGCGATAGTTAATATTAAATCTTTTTTAATCTTTTTGAGAGCAGTTGTCGTAATAGCAATAGCATGTGGTGAAAATCTGAAGGATAAATTATGGGATGTACTCACTGCAGGTCTATCCAGCAGAGATTATGAAAAAATAATTGTCAGGTTGTATGATACATGTAGCATCTTAATTGTACATATTGATGGAAATAATAGTAACGCAGAAGAGTGTCTAAGTGTGTAAGTATTCCCATCAGGCTATAAGCTAAGTTCAATCGCTAGGTTGAAAAGATGATATAGAGTAAAATTGCTTTGAAGAAAACAACCATAATGATGAGATCTAAAAAAATAATGTTCCTACTGTAACAATAAGACATAGCATAACATGCTGCAAGATAGATTATGAACTTCACTGAACAGAGTTAAATGAAATGTATTTCAATTAAAAGTTGCTATATTTCGTAACAATATTCTGTTTCAAAACGTTAAACTTCGCTAAGTAAACAAGCTACTACCTCATTCCTACAAATTCTCCTTATACGACCTAGTTTGCAACTAATCGTGTTTCAGTAATATAAGAAACTGGTAAAATTGAATAGAAAATTCAAAAGCATTTCAGTAAAGCATTCTACCTGGAAATGTCTGAATCAACTTACAAAAGTGAGCTTTCGAGTCACTCGCAGTCATGTCTATTAGAAAATTAATGGAGCCATCGAAATGGATTCTAAGTTTGCATATGCTATCTGAAGCTAACTGCTCATGTAGAAAATGTCTGTGACAGTATGCGGAAATATTTATTTTAAAAGAAAAATGTCAAATCCACCATATTATTGAGGTTCCAGGAAAGATCAAGAATAATACTGACATTTTCCATTGAAATGTGATGAAAAATATACTGAAAGTTATACTTCATATATAGACATAAAAGATAAAATATTTTAATGTTTACCTACAAGTTTGCAACCTATAAAAATGTTTGGTATGAAATAAGAATAATCTATACCTGCTGTCCAATCATATTTAATGAAATGCAAGTACCACTAACTATACTGTTTTAGTATAAAGTTCATCCTTTAAATTGGGCAAAATTAAGGAATAACTTGGTCTCAAAATCCAGCAACTGCTAAGGGGTAGTTACAGATTGAATCCAGAAGTGGTTTTTCCAGTGGAAGCTTTGAAATATTGTTAATTTGCCACAAGATTCAGCGTTCATACAAAAAAGAAACTATTAGATATCGATTAGACACACTAGAAAATGCTAAGGCACATTTATTTAAGTATAAATAATTTTTTTAATGGTGGGAAAGCTCTAAATTATTGATCATCACCTTACCAGCAGTGATAATTTAAGGAATTATTACTGGCAGTTATAATTTGACGAATAAATTGAAAGTAAAAATTATTATTTTCTTTTACTTGTTGCCTTTTTAATTTTCTTGAACTCAAGCATCCTCCAACCCCATTAATTCTGTAACATGAAAATACGTTCAATTTATGCTTCTTGATCTAGACCAATGTGATACCTCAACAAAGTTTCATCAGGATGATTAGTGGAAGAGGCACCCTACCCCAAGCCAATTAATAAAGGCCCTAGATTCCCTCTGGAAGGCACCATGCTATTTGAGGTTCCTAACAAAGACGAGTTGTCACGCCATCACAAGAGACTCATGGCAGCTCTAATCACGAGGAACAATAAGCCACGTTTGCTTTTCACTGACCAAAAACGGGACAACAACCTCAGTGTAACTTGTATTCATTGCATAAAATTTATACATTACACGTGGAAAAATAAACTGCATTATGGAGAGTTAGACATGCATTCACAGGTCCAACAGAATAGCCACAGCCCGAAACATTGACTGTGTATTTCCCTCCATAGATGTTGCCCGAACTGCTGAGTTCCTCCAGTATTTTGTATAAATAGAACATGATGCTTGAAGGAGGTCATGAAATACTAGGCAATCTCAGATGTCCTCAGCAATGTCACAATCCTGACCATCTTTAAGAAAGAGAGCTCAAATGGAAATGACAGATCACCTGGATGTCAACTACAGAAAAAAAATCCATCGAGATGCCTTTCAGGTCACCAGGGACCATAATTCTCTGTGTATTGCCTTCTTTGATCTTACAAGGGCTTCATCCCTGCTAATAACCATTCTGGGTAATTCTTCTGAGTTATGTTTACTCCCCAAATATGTCACCACTTTACTCAAGCTCAACAACAATAATAAGGCGTTAATACACAATGTCAGCCTCAGCACAAACTGGACTGGGGTTAAGAGAGAACATCAAAGGGTGGCCTCAAAACTTCTTTCTGCAATTGCTTATTAGGCACTAACAGGCCCCCACCAAGCAAATGGATGGACAGAAAGCCAACTAACCTCATTGACACTAACCCAGAACCAAGAACATCTTGATTTCAGTCACCTAACAATACGGCTGCAATAAATGTTCTAATAAAAAAAAATGGATGTTCAGGCAATCTTCAGCATGTTTACCAAAGATACTGGAAAATAAAAATGCCACTTAATACTAAGACTAAAATCCTCCATCAAGGAGCTTTGAGCGGACATTCCCCTGTTCTTGCAGTGCCAATTCAGAGGAGATTCTGAGAATGATGAGCTTCACACACCATGGAAGCAATCTCCCACAAACAGCTAAATATTGATAGTGAAATCTAATATTAAAAGTGTAGGAAGCCAGTTAACCCTCTAATTTGCGTAGCTCTGAATGTGGGATGAAACTGGGTATTGAGAAAATGTGCTAATTCCATGCAGATACCAGCAGGGGGCAGAATTAAACTCATGTCACTGGAGCTGAGGTTGTAGCTCTACAAATAAGTCACTCTGCTGCCTGATCAAAGCATTCTACACCCTAATCCACAGTCTAATAAAGGCTTTCCTTTTGTCATCTCTGGTTCTTTTGCCAGAGATATAGCATGGAAACAGGCTATTCCACCCACCATGTGCACACTGATCACTGACCCATTCATAGTTACTCCCATCTTCCAGCACTTGGCCCATAGTCTTCTTTGCCTGAGCGATCCCAGTTCTCATTTAGCCAGTTAAGTTACGTCCTCTTAAATTTGTATCTTAGCCAGAAGGAAACTAAGAGCCAGAAAACCCAGATGTAACCATAAAAATGATGGCAATTACAGAGTAGAAGAAAGAAAATAAGTTATTTCTGTATCCCGCAAGTAATATGCAATAGTACAGCACTTACGTGGAGTGGCAGACTGCAATATTGCCACAGATTTTCCTCCAGGAGCAGCACACATATCTAACACACACTCTCCATCTTGGACACCTAATGCAAGGACAGGCAGTAAAGAGGCTGCATTCAGTAAGTAATATTCCTTTAACCTTTCAGCATGATGTAATAGTCTTGGGAACCGGTTCTGGGTCCTGCTGATGTAACATCGTAATGAATGCTGGGAAAATGGTAACGCATCTCCTACAAAATTCCAATATCCCTGTGATCGAAGACGTTGTTCCAATGCTATACAGTGGCTGAACTTGTTCACCAGTACGCCATACTGCCAGCCGGAGGGAAGCAGCAGCACTTCTCTGAAAGACAAGCAAACAAAAAATAGTAAAAATTAAGCTCTGACAAAACTAGAACCTTTTTGTATCGGAGGATCGTATAGCTACCTGAAAAGCAACAGCTTAGTGGTATTAGAGCATACAATTCATACTACCTTATCTACTGAGCAATGTTTGTAAGGTTATATTGAGGCAATGGAAAGAATACAGGCCTCCAGTGCAGACAAGCTGGCCAGTCGCAGAAGTGGATGATGGAAAAATTGTCTGGCTCAGTTGCTTAACTACTAACATTGCCATGAAAAATTAGACTCCAAATAGATGAATTCACTCTCCTCATCCCCAAGTAGCAGCAATTCTTCCTCAGAAAATAATACACTTGACTTTAAGTCCTACTTATACACAAATACCTGAAGATGGAGACCTGGTCCAAAAGGAAGCATGCCACTAAATCAAATCAACTGAACTACAAGGTGTCACAAATAAAGACCAAGTATTTTAACTTTATTTTAAACAGTTCTAATCTTATCAGCTGCTCTGATATTCTTGCTGCAACTATAATATACTGCCCACATGAACTCACGACTTCTACACACTTAGGAATTTATATTAGGCCCTGCTGTACTACCATATAAACTGTAGTGTTCAGAAACAAAAAATCCAAATACTAGCAACCCAGTTGAAAACTACTGTAGATATTATCCCGGCATATGCAGTAGTTCAAATACTTAATAGCAAAAAGAATGATAAATATTAATGTCTACATGGTATTGTTTTTGCAGTAATCCATATAATTTACAATTTTAGATTTAAGCCACACGTACTACTTAGTGCTGAGGCCAAAATGTTCCACTTTAGTCTCGTCTGACCACAAGACCTTCTTCCACATCTTTATAGTATCTAATTATGCTTTGCAAAATCTTTATGGGTAAGGATATGCTTTTTTTAATCAGTACATGTGGC
Organism: Mobula hypostoma; assembly: GCF_963921235.1. Taxonomy (NCBI): domain Eukaryota; kingdom Metazoa; phylum Chordata; class Chondrichthyes; order Myliobatiformes; family Myliobatidae; genus Mobula; species Mobula hypostoma. The sequence goes on along the minus strand of NC_086102.1, from coordinate 53,539,762 downwards.
GTAAATCGAATACTGCACATCAGCCAGGTAAAACTGTCTCTATTAAAAGTATGGTGGAGATCGCACCAAGGTACGGAAATGCTGTTCAGCAGTGGGGATTGGAAATCTGATCAGGACTGATGGGAAGATGAACTTTGCTAAACACAAAAAGATCCTGGATAAAAATGTGCTAACCACGGCCAGAAAGCTCAAACTGAGGAGGAAGTTAGTCTTTCAACAGGACGATGATCCAAAGCACACTGCCAGAGCAACCATGGAGAGGCTTCAAAAGAAGAAAATGGATGTCCTTGAGTGGTCCATAGTCTGATCGAACATCTCTGGCAAGACCTGAAAATTGCTGACAACCGTCGCTCCCCAACTAACCTGGCACAGCTTAATGCAAATTTGCAAGGAGGAATAGACAAATTCTGCTTCAGCACGTTGTGCAAAGAGACTGATCCATAAAGTCTACTGGCTGTAATATCTGGTTCAACTAAGTACTGAGCAAAGGGGGGTGAATATTTTTGAAACACTGAGATTTCAGTTCTTGAATTTTTAGTTTTTCATCCTTTACAATTTCCCCTGTTTTTCTGGGGTTCCACTGCGAAAAAAAGGAGCATATGATTCACAAACAAAAAATCTCAGTTAAATTGATTCACATTTCTGGTGGTAATTCTCTTTTATGTGAACAAAAGGCTGGGGCTGAATACATTTTCAAAGCACTATAGATACCATACTATCTGCATACAGGCTCATATCTTTAATCAAGCTCTCTTCAAACTGCTGGACTACAGAACTACAAGTTTCCCCCGCCATCCAAAGGTACAGCGTTCCTATGAAATGGTTCGTAAGCCGGAATGTCGTAAAGCGAAGAAACAATTACCATTTATTTATATGGGAAAAATTTGTGAGCGTTCACAGACCCAAAAATAACCTACCAAATCATGCCAAATAACACATAAAACCTAAAATAACAGTAACGTATAGTAAAAGCAGGAATGATATGATAAATACACAGCCTATATAAAGTAGAAATACTTCTCTACAATCATTGCCTGCACTGTTCCCTTTAGCGAAAATCTCACACAAGTGCTCTCAGCAGAAATACTCCCTCCAGTAACCTTTAAGCTATGAAGCTGCCAAATCATACCAAATAACACGTAAAAGTACACTGCTGATATAAAGTAGAAATAATGTATGTACAGTGTAGTATCACTTATGGGAATCGAGAAGACAGCGCCTAGCACACTGATGATGGTGTGTGAGGCTGAGTCGTTGGAGGTTGGGGTGGTGCAGTGGCCCCCACCCTCTGGGCAGCGAACCGATACCGATCCGCGAAGCATGCAGGGGTAAAGCGGCAGCCGGGACGCACCCAGCACATCTTTAAGAAAAAAGCCGAAATAAGCAAGCTAATTAATTAGGTGCCGCCTGGCACCTAAATGTCAGCCCAGATCAGAGGCGATTGCCGATTGCGTCGCCTCTGATCTGGGCCGACATTTACATGCCGGGCGGCACCTAACTAATTACCTTGTTTATTTCGGCTTTTTTTCTTAAAGATGCGCTGAGTACGTCCCGGCTACCACTGTATCCTTCGCGGATCGGTATCTGTCCGCGGCCCGGGGGTTGGGGTGGTGGGACACTGGGGTGTCATCTCGTCGTCTGTTTCCATCAGGGCAGGCAGGTCACCTTCTTCTATGTCTGCCTGCCTCGATGTAGAAGGTCGAGGTTCATTGTCTGCTGTGGCTGATGTGGAAGGCTTGCTTGACTGCTTAGCCTCGCGCATTTTTCTATCATACAGTTCTTTGTAAGGACTCAAACCATCTTGCAAATATGCCCTAAACCGACATACCCTTTCAAAATTAAAAGTCGTACTTTATCATTGCAGTGAAAATCTCATGCAGTTGCTTCACGTTCAGTTCCTGGATGACTTCACTTTCAGTCCATTCGCTACTGCATTCGGTTTCGATTGTTATCCTTTTCTCTTCCAATTGCATCAGCTCTTCATCTATCAGTTCTTGGTCATGGAATGCCAAAACCTCTTCATCATCATCTTCATCAACTTCCACAAGCCAAACTCACTTTGCCCTTGCTTCATTCACCACGATGGAAACACTTAATTATGTCTAGCTTTATGCTAAGTGTAACACCCTTACGAGCTCTTTTAGGCTTTTCCGATAACTTAGAACTCATCTTGCTAACGGCTGCTCACAGGCACGTGTTTGAGCAATGTCGGCTAGAATGCAGTTCCGAAACCGGGGGAGTAGCGGCTGTTTGGGGCGTGCGCTGCCTTTTTTCGTATCAGTGAAAACACCTTCTGTTTGCGAAAACAGGTAACTAATGTAGGTCTTTTGTAACAGGGAGGTTTCGTAAAGCAAACGTTCGAAAAGCAGGGGACCCCTGGTATACTAAATCTTGGGAAGTCCACTGCTTATTGTCCTTTAGCAGAATGAATTCTGAAGACATTTAAGAGTTTAAGTTTTTTTAAAAACCAGTAAACCACTGGAACTTCAGTTTTACCTCATGCACTACTGAAATTGTGTTTGTGTATGATGAGTGGTGGATTGGTCCTCTGGCCTGTTCAAGGAACCGGCACAACAAATGGGATAGAAAAGAGGGACTCTGCCCCACCTTATATCAGAATCAATGGATTTTTAAGTTATATCTGATCATTGCAAAAGCCATCTGCCTACATGCCTCAACTCTGGAAAGAAAGCTTACACAAATACTCATTCCAAAACTGAATTTCCTAAGAGTCTAGCACTTTAACCTACGCTGCTCCTGAAATTAGTCTTGCAGTAAAGTTGATAAAGTTGACATTATTGCCTTTTACATAAGCGCACTGTTGATTCAGTTTGCCCAATGCCATGATAGAAATAAAAAAATCAAATGCAAGTAATTAGTTTGGAAGACACAGGACACACAATTTATGATGTTAAACTATCTAAGCCAGGGGTCCTCAACTTTTTTTTTGCACCATGGACCGGCAGACCGGGGGAGGGTAAGGTTGCCAACTTTCTCACTGTGTTTACCCCGAGAAAGACTGCCATGACCATGAAGCCTTGCACGGGCACCTGTGTGCGCATTTGTGTACGTGCCGATTTTTTTCTACAAATCGTTTTTGGCGATTCTGCTCAGTGAAACTACACTGTACATACATTATTTCTACTTTATATAGGCTGTGTATTTATCATATCATTCCTGCTTTTACTATATGCTAGTGTTATTTTTAGGTTTTATGTGTTATTTGGTATGATTTAGTAGGTTATTTTTTGGGTCTGGAAACGCTCAAAAATTTTTCCCATATAAATTAATGGTAATTACTTCTGCGCTTTACGCCATTTCGGCACAAAAAGTTTCATAGGAACACTCTACCTTAGCGGGGGAAATACGGGACAAGGGCGGTCCCATATGGGACAAACCAATTTAGCCCAATATACAGGATGTTCCAGCTAATACGGGACAGTTGGCAACCCTGGGGGGTGGTGTTAATCACGACCGGAATATAGGTGGTATGTCAGCTATAAGTCACTTATAAGGGGCTAATACAGGTTTCCCCGACCATCCGAAGGTAGAGCATTCCTATAAAACGGTTCGTAAGCCGAAATGTCGTAAAGCGAAGAAGCAATTACCATTTATTTATATGGGAAAATTTTATGAGCGTTTGCAGACCCAAAAATAACCTACCAAATCATGCCAAATAATGCATAAAACCTAAAATAACAGTAACATATAGTAAAAGCAGGAATGATATGTTAAATACACAGCCTATATAAAGTAGAAATACTTTTCCACAATCATTGCCGGCACTGTTCTCCGAAGTGAAAATCTCACACCAGCGCTCTCGGCAGAAAATCTCATGCAAGCGCGGTTAGCAAAAACACTCTCTCCAGTTACCTTTAAGCTATGAAGCTGCCAAATCATACCAAATAACATGTAAAAATACACAGCCTATATAAAGTAGAAATAACGTATGTACAGTGTAGTATCACTTACTCGAACTGGAACAGCGTCGAGCACACTAACGGTGTGTTAGGCTGAGTCGGAGGTAGGGGTGGTGCAGTGGCCCCCACCCTCCAGGCCGCCGACCGATACATTGCCGCGAAGCACGCAGGGGTTCAGCGGTAGCTGTAAGGCACACAGCATATCTTTAAGAGAAAAGCAGAAATAAACATGCTAATTAATTATGTGCCCCCCCGATACATAATTGTCGGCCCAGATCAGTGCTGATTGCCGATTGCATTGCCTCTGATCCGGGCCGACATTTACGTCTCGGGCGGCACCTAATTAATTAGCATGTTTATTTCGGCTTTTTTCTTAAAGATGTGCTGCGTGCCTCCCAGCTACCACTGCATTCTCCGCGAATCGGCATCTGTCCGTGGCCCGGGGGTTGGGGTGGTGGGACACTGGGGTGTTATCTTGTTGTCTGTTTCCATCAGGGCAGGCAGGTCATCTTCTTCTATGTCTGCCTGCCTTGATGTCGAAGGTCGAGTTCGTTGTCTGCTGTGGCTGATGTGGAAGGCTTGCTTGACTGCTTAGCCTCGCGCATTTTTCTATCATACAGTTCTTTGTAAGCACTCAAACCATCCTGCAAATATCCCCTAAACCGACGTACCCTTTCAAAATTAAAGTCGTACTTTATCATTGCAGCAAAAATCTCACGCAGTTGCTTCATGTTCATTTCGCTACTGCATTCGGTTTCGATTGTTATCTTTTCCTCTTCCAATTGCATCAGCTCTTGATTGATCAGTTCTTGATCATGGGATGCTAAAACCTCTTCAACATCATCTTCGTCAGCTTCCACAGGCCAAGCTCACTTTGTCCTTACTTCATTCACCATGATCAAAACGCTTAATTATGTCTAGTTTTACACTAAGTGTAACACCCTTATGAGCTCTTTCAGGCTTTTCCAATACCTCAGAACTCATCTTGCAAACGACTGCTCACAGGCACGTGTTAAAGCAATGCCGTTCCGAATCCGGGGGAGAGCGGCTGCTCAGGGCACGCGCAGCCTTTTATCGCGCACTGATTTTTTCATAACAGTGAGGTTTTGTAAAGTGAACGTTCGAAAAGCGGGGAACACCTGTACACTCAATTTCGTTCCTAAAAGGGGTTTATCTAACGAATTTAATATTAAACACACAGCGCATATTTTCCTCGCATGAATATAGTGATAAATCAATTATAAGTCACTTGTAAGTCAATAGCAACATAACATTTTAAATAATGTTAGGTTATTAAACATACAGCGCATATTTTCCTGGTATGAACATATGAAATCATTGCAACACACCAATATCGCTGAATCAGTGGGAGCCCTGGGCTTGTTTCCCTGCAACAAGACAGTCTCATCGAGGAGTGTTGGGAGACAGCGATACTCGAAGGGGTTCCTTATGTCCAGTCTATTCTGTAATTTAGTTTGCATTGCATTCATTGCAGAAAACCCCGCTTCGCAGAGATATGTTGGAAATGGAAGCAACGTTTTCAGTGCTTTCGTGGCTAACTCAGGATATTTAGCCTTGACTTTGATCCAGAATGCTGGCAGAGATGTCATATCAAACATACTTTTCAGCCCACCGTCATTTGCAAGCTCGAGGAGTTGATCATCTTCCCGCGCTGACATGGATGATGCATGCATAATGACCTCGCATGCGTTCAAGTTCAACAGTGCATGACAGGGAATGAGGAAAGGTGCAGCCGACTCATATCGTTTCATATCGCCAAATCATATCATTTCCTTGCGGTCTGGTAGCACATGCTTTGCAGTCCAGTACCAGTCCCCGGCCCGGTGGTTGGGGACCACTGATCTAAGCAAATCTAACCATGTTTCCATTCAAACAAACTGAATTGTTTCACTTGCTGATTGGAAATTTACTGCATTGGATAAAAAAAATGTCTGCTCCCTTATTAATTAGCTTTCCAAAAATTTATGACAGAGCTATTCTACTGAATGGCCACTGACTAGTACGATGAATAGTCTTCCCTTCAGAAATAATCCAAGTCACTATGGTATTCACCCAGTTCAGCTCCTGCAGAATGTCTGCAATACTAATTAGACAGAGGGAAGTCAACTCTGGTGATGCTCATTAAATACAGGCCCAATAATTTTTCTGTGCTACTTAATTGCAGGTGCTCCAAATGTAGCACCAATTAGCTACAGGTAGAAGAAAGACCAGAAGTAGTCTCCAAAATGTACACCCACTATTATTGTAGAGTTCAAGTATTAGATATTAACTTCCATGAAATTTGAAGTGGCATACTGTATGCACTCTAAAATACAGGTCAATGATCATCTCCAACTATGGAATCGATATAAGCACACTTGCTTTCAATAGCACTATCATCAGCAGAGCCTTGCACCATCAACATCTGGGTTCACTTTTACTTAGAAACAACTGGGCCAACCACATAAATACTACAGTAGCAAGAATAATTCACAGGCTGGGAGCACTGCAGTAAATGAATCACCTCCTAACATCCACAGCTCTCCCATCTTTTCAAAGGCACTTGTCAGGAGCGTGATCAATTGTAATTTCAACAACACCAATAGCTGGATGCCATTCAGAAGAAAACACTCCAATTTAACAGGAAACAACAGGAATTCTGCAGATGCTGGAAATTCAAGCAACATACATCAAAGTTGCTGGTGAGCGCAGCAGGCCAAGCAGCATCTGTAGGAAGAGGTGCAGTCGATGTTTCAGGCCGAGACCCTTCGTCAGGACTAACTGAAGGAAGAGTGAGTAAGGGATTTGAAAGTTGGAGGGAGAGGGAGAGATCCAAAATGATAGGAGAAGACAGGAGGGGGAGAGATAGAGCCGAGAGCTGGACAGGTGATAGGCAGAAGGGGATACGAGAGGATCATGGGACAGGAGGTCCGGGAAGAAAGACAAGGGGGGGGGGTGACCCAGAGGATGGGCAAGAGGTATATTCAGAGGGACAGAGGGAGAAAAAGGAGAGTGAGAGAAAGAATGTGTGCATAAAAATGAGTAACAGATGGGGTACGAGGGGGAGGTGGGGCCTTAGCGGAAGTTAGAGAAGTCAATGTTCATGCCATCAGGTTGGAGGCTACCCAGACGGAATATAAGGTGTTGTTCCTCCAACCTGAGTGTGGCTTCATATTTACAGTAGAGGAGGCCGTGGATAGACATGTCAGAATGGGAATGGGATGTGGAATTAAAATGTGTGGCCACTAGGAGATCCTGCTTTCTCTGGCGGACAGAGCGTAGATGTTCAGCAAAGCGGTCTCCCAGTCTGCGTCGGGTCTCTCCAATATATAAAAGGCCACATCGGGAGCACCGGACGCAGTATATCACCCCAGTCGACTCACAGGTGAAGTGATGCCTCACCTGGAAGGACTGTTTGGGGCCCTGAATGGTGGTAAGGGAGGAAGTGTAAGGGCATGTGTAGCACTTGTTCCGCTTACACGGATAAGTGCCAGGAGGGAGATCAGTGGGGAGGGATGGGGGGGATGAATGGACAAGGGAGTTGTGTAGGGAGTGATCCCTGCGGAATGCAGAGAGAGGGGGGGAGGGAAAGATGTGCTTAGTGGTGGGATCCCGTTGGAGGTGGCGGAAGTTACGGAGAATAATATGTTGGACCCGGAGGCTGGTGGGGTGGTAGGTGAGGAACAGGGGAACCTTATTCCTAGTGGGGTGGTGGGAGGATGGAGTGAGAGCAGATGTACGTGAAATGGGGGAGATGCGTTTAAGAGCAGAGTTGATAGTGGAGGAAGAGAAGCCCCTTTCTTTAAAAAAGGAAGACATCTCCCTCGTCCTAGAATGAAAAGCCTCATCCTGAGAGCAGATGCAGCGGAGACGGAGGAATTGCGAGAAGGGGATGGCGTTTTCGCGAGAGACAGGGTGAGAAGAGGAATAGTCCAGATAGCTGTGAGATTCAGTAGGCTTATAGTAGACATCAGTGGATAAGCTGTCTCCAGAGACAGAGACAGAAAGATCTAGAAAGGGGAGGGAGCTGTCGGAAATGGACCAGGTAAACTTGAGGGCAGGGTGAAAGTTGGAGGCAAAGTTAATAAAGTCAACGAGTTCTGCATGCGTGCAGGAAGCAGCGCCAATGCAGTCGTCGATGTAGCGAAGGAAAAGTGGGGGACAGATACCAGAATAGGCACGGAACATAGATTGTTCCACAAAGCCAACAAAAAGGCAGGCATAGCTGGGAACCATACGGGTGCCCATAGCTACACCTTTAGTTTGGAGGAAGTGGGAGGAGCCAAAGGAGAAATTATTAAGAGTAAGGACTAATTCCGCTAGATGGAGCAGAGTGGTGGTAGAGGGGAACTGATTAGGTCTGGAATCCAAAAAGAAGCGTAGAGCTTTGAGACCTTCCTGATGGGGGATGGAAGTATATAAGGACTGGACATCCATGGTGAAAATAAAGCGGTGGGGGCCAGGGAACTTAAAATCATCGAAAAGTTTAAGAGCGTGAGAAGTGTCACGAACATAGGTTGGAAGGGATTGAACAAGGGGTGATAAAACAGTGTCGAGGTATGCAGAAACGAGTCCAATTTAACAGGACTTCCCTACCCCATCTGTAAACGTAACTTTGCTGGATCAAATAACGACAGCACAAAAAGATCATTACTTATCTTTTCACCTGTTTATTTCTTCGAGCTCAGCCGGCGAGTGAACTTGGACCTGACATCAGGGAAAGAAACATTCTCATCTCCCTGGTGGTTCAACAAGTTCACTGCCTGATGTCAGAATTGTTAGAAGTTAAAAGGCCACCGATACAAGAGAACAATCAGTTTGATAACCATTCCGGTCAAGTCAATGGACTATTGATACATAAGAACAATCAGTTTGACAGACACTCCAGTCACCTTAATTAAAGAAAGGAATGTCCTACCTGGTTTGTTGGAGCCACAACTTAATTACAAAGATAAGAACATCCATCAAATTTATGCTTTAATTAAGAAAGGAACGTTCTGTCTAATTTCCATCAGGTACAGCCTTTTGTCAAAATCAAAAAGGTGTGAAAAGCCAGAAGACTTCTTATGTGGATCTGGGTGAACTTTCACCCTTATCTCGCTCCAAAGAAAGCAGCTGTGAGACATTATTCAAACACACTGCAGTCACAGACATAGTCAGTAATTAATCCATTGTTTACAGGAATCTGAGAATCCCCCATTCCCTTAAACTTCATCACATCCATCACCTTAAACTTGAATTCCCTCTGCCAGTGTTGAAAAATTCACTACATTAGTAGTTGAGGTTTATTATTTAATCAATTTTTGTTTGAGTGCAGGATGGTCAACATCTGTTTAGTTTCCTTAAATGCCCTCGCAAAGGTGGTGGCAAGTTACCTTTTTGACTGTAGCAGTCATTCTGGTGAAGGTGCTCTCACAAAGCCATAGCAGAGAGTTCCACAATCCACAGTTCCTGCTATGATGAAGGAACCGCAATATACCTCCTATTCAGGAAGGTATGCAACTTGCTGACATCGTGTAGGTGCTGACATTCCCATGTGGTGCCATGTCCTTCTTGCTGGTTGAGGTTGCAAAATGTTATTGGAGTAAGCTGGGTAAGTAACTGCAGAGCATTTTGTAGATGATTTTGCAATTGGATCCGTGACTCTCTAACCGGAAGACCACAATCTGTGCGGATTGGTGATAATATCTCCACCTTGCTGACCACCAACACCGGTGCATCTGAGGGGGTTGTGCTTAGCCCACTGCTCTGCTCTCTCTATACCCATGACTGTGTGGCTAGGTATAGCTCAAATACCATCTATAAACTTGCTGATGATGCAACTATTGTTGGTAGAATCTCCGATGGAGACAAAAGGACGTACAGGAGTGAGATATGCCAACTAGTGGAGTGGTGTCACAGCAACAACCTGGCACTCAACATCAGTAAGACGAAAGAGCTGATTGTGGACTTCAGGAAGGATAAGACGAAGGAACACATACCAATCCTCATAGAGGGATCAGAAATGCAGTGAGTGAGCAGTTTCAAGTTCCTGGGTGTCAAGATCTCTGAGGACCTAACCTGGTCCCAACATATCGATGCAGCTACAAAGAAGGCAAGACCGCAACTATACTTCATTAGGAGTTTGAAGAGATTTGGTATGTCAACAGGAACACTCAAAAACCTCTTTAAATGTACCGTGGGGAGCATTCTGACGGGCTGTCTCACTGTCTGGTATGCCGGGGGCGGGGGGGGGCGCAACTGCACAGGACCAAAAGAAGCTGGAGAAGGTCGAAAATTTAGTCGGCTCCATCTTGGGTACTAGCCTACAAAGCACCCAGGACATCTTCCAGGAGCGGTGTCTCAGAAAGGCAGTGTCCATTATCAAGAACTCCCAGTACCACAATGCCCTTTGCTCATTGTTACCATCAGGTAAGAGGTACAGAAACCTGAAGGCACACACTCAGCAATTCAGGAACAGCTTCTTCCCCTCCGCCATCCGATTCGTAAATGGACATTGATCCGTGAACATTACCTCACTTCTTAAATATATATTATTTCTGTTTTGCACGATTTTTAATCTATTCATTATACGTATACTGTAACTGATGTACTTATTTTTTAAAATTCTTTTTCTTCTCCTATATTATGTATTGCATTGAACTGCTGCTGCTAAGTTAACAAATTTCATGACACATGCTGGTGATAATAAACCTGATTCTGAGATGGTACGTATTGCAGCCTGTGTCCTCGTGAAGAACATAATAAATGTTTAAAATGGTGAATGGGATATCAATCATAAATAAAAGAACAGAGCAAATAGAAGAAGGAGTAGGCCATTCACCTCCTTGTGCTTGTGTCACCATTTAGTACGATCAAGGCTGATCTTTTAACCCAGCACCCCTTTCCTCCACTGACCCTGTACCTCTTGACTCCATTAAAAAGTATATTGATCTCTATCTTCAACAAAAGCAGAGACCAAGTTTCCACAGTCTTATAAGCTGCAGAATCCCAAAGGTTTACTACTTAGGAGGAGACAATGGCGCTTAACAGCGACTCCTTTGCTTGCATCTTCGGAAACAGCTCTATTTCCATCTTTAATATCTCTGTTTTTCCCTTTCAGGGTTCTTCTGAAGACCCTGACCTGGAGTTACACGCTGACTTCCCTTCTTTGCGGGAACGGGACCCACTCTCGGGGTTTCACAACTGGCTGTTATTCAACATGCCAAGGATGCTGCCTAAGAGCTTAGCTTGACTTCGGAGTTCTGGGATCTCGTGGCTCTGGAGATGGGCGGACCGAAGGCTGGTATCCCGGCAGGAAATCGGTGTGTCGTGGGAGACCAAAGATCTCTGGCTGTGTGCCCAGAGACGTGAGATCTTCGGGCACAGAGCTCAGAAAAAGTGAAGCAACAGACTTTTAACATTGTAAATAAGTGAGTTATTTGTTATGCCTCCCCCCTCGCTGTGAAACAGAGATACCTGTCGAATACTGGGTGAACGAGTAGTCTTTGGGGTACTGCAAGTCTGTGTCTTTGCTGTTGCTTCGCTACACGCTTGAGTATCCAGTGGTGGATGCCAATGCTTTTTCTCAAATTGGTGGGGGAGGGGGGAATCATTGCTTTGCTGCTGCTTACACGTGGGGGGAGCTGGGAGGGACTTTGGGGATCTAACATTTAACTGTCATTCATTCTTTGGGGGCACTCCTCTGTTTTCGTGGATGGTTGCAAAGAAAAAGCATTTCAGGATGTATATTGTATACATTTCTCTGACGTTAAATGTACCTTTGAAACTTCCTGGATGAAGAAATTTTATTCCACCTCAGTCAGCTGTGAAATGCCAACTCCTTTTTCCAAAACAGTGAATTCTGGCTCTAGCCATCCTAACCAGGAAGAAACTTTAACAGCTCAACCTTGTTTCTCCTACCTAAAATTGAATTATATACGGCAGTCACATTTCTGCAATGGGAATTATGTGTACATTTACAAAGATTTACTTTACAAAGATTTATTTGTCTACTTTTTTTTTACAAATACTTACAAATAAGCACAAATCTTTTCCAAGCACAGTCATGATCTTTGTGAGCTGATGCTAATGCTGCGCAGAAAAGAGCCACATGGCCAGAGTTTAAGCCAGCAAGGACTTGCCTAGCAAAAATACCTTTGCTGTACTTAAACAAAAAGATTGATATCCCATTCACCATTTTAAACATTCATTCTGTTCTTCACTGGGACACAGTTGTTGATCTAGAAGGCTAATACACCTTTTCATTCAGGCTTTTCTGAGCACGCTGGATGCATTTCCCAAGAATGAGTGCTAAAAAATGTCACTAGAGTATTTTACATACACAGAAGTATATTACTGATAGCACTCCTAAGCTAGGAACCTTGGGCAAACCCCTGCCCTCTTCAGCTGATTTGCTGATGATCTGGCACAATGATTAGCCCCACAGCTTGGTATGGAGAGAATCGTGCTGGTAAGTGGTGAGGCCAGTCAGTGCTAGGATTCGAACCTCAGTGTGCACCCTGCCTGGCACAGTGTGGGTGAGATTTCGCTGGCGAGTAGCAGCAGTTGCTTTGTGTGTTGTCAGACCATTCAGATCCTAGTCTCCCTATTCACCACCTGTTGAATGTGGTGGTAGCTGCTGCCTCTCACACAACACACCCCGCACCAGAATTTCAGTCCTTTGCAAACTCACTGGCTGGCCTGTGCATTGCCTGGACCATGCACATCCAGGTTTGGTCTAAATAGGAACCAAACTGCTGAATTTGAGAAGTGAGGTGAAAATGACTGCTCTGGCCACGAGGGAAACATTTGACCAAGTGTGACAGGGCATCCTAGCAAAACTGGTCAATGGGTACCAAAAGGGAAAATACTCCAATGATTGTAATCAATGTCACAAAAGGAAGGAGGCTGTTACTGTTTTACATCAATTTTCTCAGCCACAGGATAATATGTCAGGGGTATCTTAAGACAGTAATCAAACACATTCATCAATTAGCTTCATCAAAAGCTGGGGTGTCCCATTTGAAAGCACCACTCTCCAAATGAAGTTGCCCATGCCTACACGCATCAACACCAAGGCAATATTCAAGCAGAAGCTGATGAGTGGTAGGTACATTCATGCCACAGTCGTGTCGGGCAATTATCACTACCTACCCTTGTCATTACTTTTGGATTCCATCAACTAGACTTGCAACATAAATCCCCCATCTGCAAGTGTAGGTAAGAGGCAGGGCACTCTACAAGTGACTCAATGTCTCTTGCATCAATGTCTTTCCACCATCTGTAAGGCACAAGTTAGGAGAGTCATGAAACAGTCCCCACTTACTTGGCTTCAATACATCCCAAGAAACTTGGTAACATCCAGGACAAGGTAACACGCTTACTTGAATGCTATCCCATCAACCACCCTAAACATTCATTCCCTCCACTATTCACAGCACAGAAGCTGCAGTGTGCATCACTGACAAAATGCATTGCAGTTCCTCATACAAGCTACTGGACAGCAGCTCCTGAACTTATGACTTTTTATAATGGGAACAACAACACAACACAGACTATCCTCACTTGGAAATTTTTTGCCATTGCTTCACTGTCACTCGGTCTAAGTTCAGGAGCTCCACATGCAAAATTGCCATGGGAATACATTCACTAAAAGGACTACAGCAGTTCAAGGTCACAGCTTAGCACCATCATATCAGAATCAGGTTTAATATCACCAGCAAATGTTGTGAAATTTGTTAACATTATAGCAGCAGTACAATGAAATACATGATAAATAAATAAAGAAAACTGAATTACAGTAAGTAATTAAATAGTTACATTAAAATAAGTATGCAAAAAAAGTGAGGTAGTGTAGTGCACTACCTATAATTAGAGATAGGTTATAAATGCTAATTTTGCCAGTGACAGCTAAAATATGAAGTTGAAAGAAATAGCTCCAGAATCAGTTTATGGCCTGAAACTTAACATTAAACTATGCCAGTACATTAGTTTTAAAAATCTGTCCATACATTTAACATTCTTCCTAAAGGTCAAGGTGCTTTGTTTGTAGACTACATTTCTTTCAAAGGGCCAAGATCCATTCTAGGGACTTCAGCACATAACTGATACCAATATTTGAATGCAGTATTAAACAGACATTGTAATGATACAGATACAAAACTATAGAAATATGATAAATTGAGATTAGAATCATTTCTATATCATTTAATCAGAACATCTTATTTTCTTTATTCGCTAAGGAAATAATCTCTTTTATTACCTGACTTTGTCCCACAACTTTCCATGGTCATGCCCGTATTTTTTATCAAAATATTCCAAAGCTGGTATACAAACTTGTTTCTGTGATTTCTGTCTGATCTGAGACTTTTTATTCTTATTGTTCTAAAAAGACAAAATTCAAAACAACAAATGATTCCTTCATCCTTTATTACCTCATTATTTAGTTTTTTCTTTACTACATCTGACTCCACCACCTTTTCTGGTTGTTCAGCTTTATCATATTAGTTTTAACTATAATTCCATTTTACTTTGCTCTGCTTACTGGTCACAAAACCCTATTAGACTCACAGCAATATGGACTTTACTATCTATCCATATCTCTCATAACCTTGCATACTTCTGTCAGATTACCCCTTAAGGCTGATTTATACTTCTGCGTCAACTTGACGCAGTACCTACGCGGATCCCTACGCCATAGCCTGACGCGCACCTCCCCATAATGTAACTGCGCATCGCAGCAACGCAGACCACAACAGCTGTGATTGAGTCCGTTTGGTAGCACTGCATTTCCTCCTACACTGCAATAGCTTCCCATTGGCCGACTGAAAGGCAGGGAAGGAACTCTGGCTGCAATGCTTTCCATAAAGCTTTACAGACCTCTGAAATTATGGAGGACACTTTTTACTTTTATGAAAAAAGATGCTCGCTTTAAACTTGTTTACCCCGAGAAAGATTACCATGACCATGAAGCCTTGTGCGGGCAGGTGTGTGCGCATGCGCGATGTGCCCGAATTGCAGAGCGACGCAGACACACCAACACACAAGTATAAATGCTCACAACGCACGTAGGCCACTTGCGTAGGTTATGGCGTCGAGTTGATACACAAGTATAAATCAGCCTTTAGACTCCTTAACTCCACAGAACTCAAGCCCAGGTTATCCAAGCACTCCCCAAAACCAAGATGGTGATCACTCCCTACGTGACTCCCTTGTCCATTTGACCCCCCCATTCCTCCCCACCGATCTCCATCCTGGCACTTACCCTGTAAGCGGAACAAGTGCTACACATGCCCTTACACTTCTCCCTCACTACCATTCAGGGCCCCAGACAGTCCTTCCAGGTGAGGCGACACTTCACATGAGTCGGCTGGGGTGATATACGCCGTCCGGTGCTTCTGATGTGGCCTTCTATATATTGGCCAGACCTGAGGCAGACTGCGAGATCGTTTCACTGAACACTTACGCTCCGTCTGCCATAGAAAGCAGGATCTCCCAGTGGCCACACATTTTAATTGCATGTCCCATTCCCATTCTGATATGTCTATCCACAGCCTCCTCTACTGTAAAGATGAAGCCACACTCAGGTTGGAGGAACAACATCTTATGTTCCGTCTGGGTAGCCTCCAACCTGATGGCATGAACATTGACTTCTCAAACTTCCGCTAATGCCCCACCTCCCCCTTGTACCCCATCCGTTATTTATTTATGTACACACATTCTTTTTCTCTTTCTCCTTTTTCTCCCTCTGTCCCTCTCACTATACCCTTTGCCCATCCTCTGGGCTTCCCCCCTCCCCCTTTCTTTCTCCCTAGGCCTCCTGTCCCATGATCCTCTCATATCCCTCTTGCCAATCAACTGTCCAGCTCTTGGCTCCATCCCTCCCCCTCCTATCTTCTCCTATCATTTCGGATCTCCCCCTCCCCCTCTCCCTCCCACTTTCAAATCTCTTACTGGCTTTTCTTTCAGTTAGTCCTGACGGGGGGTGACGAAGGGTCTCGGCCTTTGACTCTATCTCTTCCTAGAGATGCTGCCTGACCTGCTGTGTTCACCAGCAACTTTTATGTGTGTTGCTTGAAATTCCAGCATCTGCAGATCTCCTCGTGTTTGTGTTTTTAAATTACCCTCCAAGTTTGTTTATTCTCATAGACAAACATGCTAAATTTATAAATACAGTACTTTGGATGAGGAAGTGGAAGGGCGGGTTAGTAAGTTTGCAGGTTGCACCAAGTTTGGTGGTGTTGAGGATAGTGTGGGCTGTCATGGGCTATAATGAGACATTGGTACGCTGCAGGGTTGGGCTGAGAAGTGGCAGATGGAGTCAATCTAGAAAATGTGAGCTGTACACTTTGGAAGGTCAAATTTGAAGGCAGAATACAGGGTTAATAGCAGGATTCTTAGTAGTGTGGAGGAATGGAGGGATCTTCAGGTCCATGTCCATAGATCCCTCAAAGTTGGCGCACAATTTGTTAGATTAGACTAGATTCAACTTTATTGTCATTGCGCCGAGTACAGATACAAAGCCAATGAAATGTAGTAAGCATCTGACCAGAAATGCAAAGAACAGCTTTATTTACAAAATAACTGCAAATAAAAAGTAAGTGCTGGAGTACACAAATATAAAAGTACTGAGTCAGTACAATATGGGTGCAATACTGCTTAGTGCTGTGATGTGAGGTTCAGCAGGTTCAAAGCCTCAGGGAAGAAGCTCTTCCTGAGCCTGCTGGTGAGGGAGCGGAGGCTCCTGTAGCGCCTACCAGATGGGAGGAGAGTAAAAAGTCCATGGTTAGGGTGAGATTCATCCTTGATAAGGCTTTTCACCCTTCCCAGGCAGCGCTTATGGTAGATGTTCACAATGGTGGGCAATTGGGTGCCGATAATCCGCTGGAGTGCTTTGCGGTCCGATACAGGACAATTGCCATACCACACTGAGATGCAATTGGTGAGTATGCTCTTAATGGTACAGCGGTAAAAGTCCGTCAGGGTGGTTAAGAAAGTTTGGGGTGCGTTGGCCTTCATTTGTTGGGTGATTGAGTTCAAGGGATGCAAGGTAATGTAACAGCTCTATAAGACTGTGGTTATACCACACTTGGAGTATTGTGTTCATTTCTGGTTGCCTCATTATAGAAAGGATGTGGAAGTGTCAGAGAAGATTTACCATGTTGCTGCCTGGATTAGAGAGGGTAGTGTTATGACGATATGCTAAACGAGATAAGGGTTTTCTCTTTGGAATAAAGGAGGATGAAAGGTGACTTGATAGAGATGTATAGGATGATAAAAGGCATCGATAGAGTGGACAGTCTGCGCCATTTCCCAAGGTAGAAACGGCTAAAATGAGAAGGTAGTTTTTTTTACACATCATGGTGGTGCATGGAACGTGCTGCTATGGGTCGTGGTGGAGGCAGATACGTTAGAGACATTTAAGACTCTTAGATAGCCACATGGTATTCATGGATGAAACAAAAATGGAAAGCTATCGTTGTGTATGTAATATTTCAGTAATATTTGAGTATTATTGCAAATTGTTTAAATAACTTATTACTGCTTATACGTAAAAGTACGTGAAAGGAGTATGACATTATGCCACCACATATTCTCACTCGAAGTAGAAATGAAGTTTACACACATCTCTCAGGTTCCCTTGTTTTCCTTTTTGGAGTTATACATAACAGCTATGCAGGAAGAAAGCATTATTTATTTATTGAGATACAGCACTTAATCGGCCCTTCTGGCCCTTTGAGCTACGCTGCCCAGCAATCCCCCGATTCAATCCGAGCCTAATCACAGGACAATTAACCTACTACTCCATATGTCTTTGGACTGTGGGAAGAAACCACAGCACTGAGAGAAAACCGATGCGGTCATGGGAACAA